>NW_028317813.1:4467272-4770303 GCF_062004578.1 Staurois parvus
GAAATAGACTATTTCTGACAGTTCTGGGACAATCACTCCATACAGCTGTTTCAACCGCTGTATGGAGGGAATGTCATGGAACTGTCAGAAATAGACTATTAATGACAGTTCTGGGACTGTCTTTCCATACAGCGGTTGAAACATTGTATGTATTTGTTTCCATAAATGGATCCATTTATGGAAACAAATACATACAATGTTTCAACCGCTGTATGGAAGGACAGTCCCAGAACTGTCATAAATAGTCTATTTCTGACAGTTCTGGGACATTCACTCCATACAGCTGTTTCAACCGCTGTATGGAGGGAATGTCATAGAACTGTCAGAAATAGACTATTAATGACAGTTCTGGGACTGTCCTTCCATACAGCGGTTGAAACATTGTATGTATTTGTTTCCATAAATGGATCCATTTATGGAAACAAATACATACAATGTTTCAACCGCTGCATGGAAGGACAGTCCCAGAACTGTCATTAATAGTCTATTTCTGACAGTTCCATGACATTCCCTCCATACAGCGGTTGAAACAGCTGTATGGAGTGAATGTCCCAGAACTGTCAGAAATAGACAGAAACTGTCACAGAACTGTCCTTCTTCTCATCCTTCTCCTTCTTCTCATCCTTCTTCTCATCCTTCTTCTCATCCTTCTCCTTCTTCTCATCCTTCTCCTTCTTCTTATCCTTCTCCTTCTCCTTCTTCTCATCCTTCTCCTTCTTCTCATCCTTCTTCTCATCCTTCTCCTTCTTCTCATCCTTCTCCTTCTCCTTCTTCTCATCCTTCTCCTTCTCCTTCTTCTCATCCTTCTCCTTCTCCTTCTTCTCATCCTTCTCCTTCTCCATCTTCTCATCCTTCTCCTTCTCCTTCTTCTCATCCTTCTCCTTCTCCTTCTTCTCATCCTTCTCCTTCTCCATCTTCTCATCCTTCTCCTTTTCCTTCTTCTCATCCTTCTCCTTCTGCTTCTCCTTCTCCTTCTCCTTCTTCTCATCCTTCTCCTTCTTCTCATCCTTCTCCTTCTTCTCATCCTTCTCCTTCTCCTTCTTCTCATCCTTCTCCTTCTTCTCATCCTTCTCCTTCTTCTCATCCTTCTCCTTCTTCTCATCCTTCTCCTTCTCCTCATCCTTCTCCTTCTTCTCATCCTTCTCCTTCTTCTCATCCTTCTCCTTCTCCTTCTTCTCATCCTTCTCCTTCTCCATCTTCTCATCCTTCTCCTTCTCCTTCTTCTCATCCTTCTCCTTCTTCTCATCCTTCTCCTTCTCCTTCTTCTCATCCTTCTCCTTCTTCTCATCCTTCTCCTTCTCCTCATCCTTCTCCTTCTCCTTCTTCTCATCCTTCTCCTTCTCCTTCTTCTCATCCTTCTCCTTCTTCTCATCCTTCTCCTTCTCCTCATCCTTCTCCTTCTCCTTCTTCTCATCCTTCTCCTTCTCCTTCTTCTCATCCTTCTCCTTCTCCTTCTTCTCATCCTTCTCCTTCTTCTCATCCTTCTCCTTCTTCTCATCCTTCTCCTTCTCCTTCTTCTCATCCTTCTCCTTCTTCTCATCCTTCTCCTTCTTCTCATCCTTCTCCTTCTTCTTCTCATCCTTCTCCTTCTTCTCATCCTTCTCCTTCTTCTCATCCTTCTTCTCATCCTTCTCCTTCTTCTCATCCTTCTCCTTCTCCTTCTTCTCATCCTTCTCCTTCTCCTTCTTCTCATCCTTCTCCTTCTCCTTCTTCTCATCCTTCTCCTTCTCCATCTTCTCATCCTTCTCCTTTTCCTTCTTCTCATCCTTCTCCTTCTGCTTCTCCTTCTCCTTCTCCGTCTTCTCATCCTTCTCCTTCTCATCCTTCTCCTTCTTCTCATCCTTCTCCTTCTTCTCATCCTTCTTCTCATCCTTCTCCTTCTTCTCATCCTTCTCCTTCTTCTCATCCTTCTCCTTCTCCTTCTTCTCATCCTTCTCCTTCTTCTCATCCTTCTTCTCATCCTTCTCCTTCTTCTCATCCTTCTCCTTCTTCTCATCCTTCTCCTTCTCCTTCTTCTCATCCTTCTCCTTCTTCTCATCCTTCTCCTTCTTCTCATCCTTCTCCTTCTCCTTCTTCTCATCCTTCTCCTTCTTCTCATCCTTCTTCTCATCCTTCTCCTTCTTCTCATCCTTCTCCTTCTCCTTCTTCTCATCCTTCTCATCCTTCTTCTCATCCTTCTCCTTCTTCTCATCCTTCTCCTTCTCCTTCTTCTCATCCTTCTCCTTCTCCTTCTTCTCATCCTTCTCCTTCTCATCCTTCTCTTTCTTCTCATCCTTCTCCTTCTTCTCATCCTTCTCCTTCTCCTTCTTCTCATCCTTCTTCTCCTCATCCTTCTCCTTCTTCTCATCCTTCTCCTTCTCCTTCTTCTCATCCTTCTCCTTCTTCTCATCCTTCTCCTTCTCCTTCTTCTCATCCTTCTCCTTCTCCTTCTTCTCATCCTTCTCCTTCTCCTTCTTCTCATCCTTCTCCTTCTTCTCATCCTTCTCCTTCTCCTTCTCCTTCTCTTTCCTCATCTCCAAGGGCATTTAAATTAAAGGTACAGTGTTCTGCTCTAATTTAAAGGCTCTCTGAAGCCTAGAAACCCTTTTTATAAGTCATCTTCGTAGCGAAGAAATTCGCATCGAATCGAATTTCACACTGGAATTCGCCGAATCAGCCGAATCGAATTTTTGAGAAATTCGCTCATCTCTAGATACAACATATAATGATAGGTCCACTTTAAATAGAACTTGTACTAAATGAACTATTTGGGCTGCCATGCCTGGTCTTAAAATGATAGTTCCTGCACAGGGGTGGACTGACAACCCATGGGGCCCCCCGGGCAACAGGGGATCATGGGGCCCCCTGTGTCCTTGCCCACACTCAAACCACACCCAAAAAAGCCTATGAAAAGGTACCAGGGGTATTTCATGGGGCCCCCTACTGTCCCCGGGCCCTCGGGCAGTTAACAAGTTCCCAAATGGTCAGTCCACCCCTGTTCCTGCATTCTCTCCATATGGAAGCCAGTGGATCATCACGCCAGCCAGGGAACTAGCATTTTCAAAAGGAGAGTTCAGCCCTGGCAGAGTCTGCATTTTTTCAGTATAAATTTTCTTTCAAGAATTATAGTCGTGGAGCTTTTCTGTAGCCCCCCCCCCCCCATACTCTTATTTCATTATTACACTTTTTACCAGAATGATACAATGTTGGTATATTATATAAACAGGACCATTGTCAGTAAATCATATTTGTGTATTGATGCCACGATCCAGAACAGTATACTTTTGTTCCTTCCACTTCTTTTTCTTTGCTTATCTGCCATCTTGTGTCCCTGGCAGCTTGGAAAAGCCCAACTCTAAGAATTAGACAAAATCTATCCTTGCCATAGGGTCCCCTGCACTGCATGGGTTAAATGTTTGTCAGGTAGAGGGGGGGCTGAAGAGGTTGCATTACTAAATCTATATGCTGCTCTGTCCAGCTCCATCACTGTCCTTCTCTCCCTTCAGCGGAACCTCAGCATCATCACATACAATGCAGGGCTATCAACCCTGCATTGTAGGAGGAGTCAGGATTGTAACCACAGTTGGGAGAGCGAAGATAGAATGTGTCAGACTATTGGAGTTGGGTTTTAAAAGGCAAAACTCTTTTTCATTTTGGATACTGTAGGGAGGGTTAAAGCTGCTGGGGTTTTTTTCAACTGATTAGAAAGTGTTACATTAGGAGGATTTCCATTCACTTCCTGTCCTTTAGATTTAACAAGGGAGATGATATCTTTCCAATGAAACCAAAAAAAGAAAAACATTTATAATTTACTCTACTGGCAATGAAAAAGGGAACTTGACAATACTTCATAAAATATACTGTTTATTTACAACCATATTAACCACTTACCCTCCAGAGAATTTACCCCCCTTCCTGACCAGGCCATTTTTTGCGTTACAGCATTGTGTTATTTTAACTGACAATTCCGTGCTCATGCAACGCTGCACCCAAATTAAATTGAAGTCCATTTTTTTCCCACGAATTGAGCTTTCTTTTGGTGGTATTTGATCGCCTGTGCGGTTTTTATTTTTTGCGCTATAAAAGAAAAAAAGACCAACAAATTTGAGAAAAAAACTATATTTTGGACTTTTTGCTATTAAACATGTCCAGTAAAAAAATTAAAAAATCTAATTTCGTCATAAATTTATGACAAAATGTACAGTATTCTGATACATGTCTTTGCTAAAACAAATCCCAATACATGTAAATTAATTGGTTTACGTGAAAGTTATAGTGTTTACAAATGGCAGTATAGATACTGTTTTTTTTTTTTTTTTTTTCTACTAGTAATGGTGGCGATCAGCGACTTTTAGCAGGACTGCGGGACTGCAGCAGACATTCTAACACTGGGGGGAACCCACCTGGAAATGTATGTATGTGATTTTGCGCACCCCTGCCGCCCTGTAGCAGTATATCTGCTATAGGGCGGTGGGGAAGCGGTTAAAACAGCTTATCATTTAAGCTGAGATATATATTAAAAACAATATGTGCATAATTTCATGATTAATGCATCTGCTGACTTACTATGCCCACTATTGGTATCATATCAATACACAATTTGTTGGATAATTGTGTGGTGAGATCGTGAGCCCTCATGAGTCAACGTGTTTCTCTTTATTAGTTTCTTCAGGACACATGAGAGTTCAGCACCAAAATTCACTAAAATATGCATAAATGAAAAAGTCATATATAATAAGAAAACAATGTGAATATAAAAAAAAATAATACTGTGTATCACATATATTAATTCAATAAAAAGCACCTTATTTATGCACATTTTGGTAACATAGGGGCTCCCCTGGGCAGGCACCAAAGCTAGACGGACAGTAGATGGTGGAACGACGTGCTCTAATAACTTAAAGTGTTACTAAACTCAGGACCCTGCATGCACTCTCCTAAGAAAAATATCAACTCTCTAGCAATACACATGAAAGTGAGCACGAGCAGCTTGAACCCAATGCTCTGTGCTATCAGCAGATGGACTGGGGACTGTGGAAAAGGGGGAGGATCAGTATATCCTAACCTTATGAGGAAATCTAGCCACATTTCCTGTGTGAATAGAGATGTTTTTGCAGGTGGAGGTTGGGCCAAATGACATCAAAACATAATTGAATTATATGTGCACATCTAACTACCTAATTCAATGGCAGACTCTACAAGATCTGACTTTATTTGGTAGGCCATTGTTTGAAGCACAATTCTAAAATAAACTATGTGTAGCACTACCACCTTAGGAGTCACTGATTTTTGGGTCCCCCTATAGCTCTGCACAGCCAGGCAACACGCATTTTCTTTTTCCACACTTGCACACTGGAGACAGTCACCAGTCTTTAGGCTTGTTTTTGTAGTTTTATTAAGCTGTATTGCACTTGGATACGGTTGAGGGATGCATGGGATGCCCAAGGAATTGTGAACTGTGAGGACAACTCCTTAGTAACTATGTCTATGGACAAAAAGAAAAGACTTCTCTTCTATAAGAGCACTCCAGCTCTCTGGTGTACCTTCTCATACCCCAGATGAATCCTCCTCTTCACCCAGCTGTACTAAGGGAATTCCCTGGGCAAGGGGACCCAGAAACTTCCAACGTAAACAGTCCCAGCTGAGGAGCTAGTTGGGTTCTCCACCTGACTGCCCTCTCCCCTTATCTGGCTCAAGGGATGTAAGAGTACTCACACTGTCCTTCCTGATAGCTGAATGGGTTGGTAGCTGCCTTCAGGCCTTCCACTGGACTGGCTCTTTCCCTGCTGTTCCCATAGTCCCTTCTGGTAGACGATGGTACAGTGGAGATCCCCTTATGCAACACCTGCCTGTAGGTAGGCCCCTTCCCTGATCCCCCTCCCAAGTTCCATGCTCCAGCCTCTCACTCCATCTTCCACCCAACACTGACCTGCTACTCCCAGGCTCTGTGATTCTTAAAGGTTGCCTTGGTCACCATGTCCAGCCTCCTACTAGGGGATTTGCCAAGGTCCCGCAAGCATGCAAATCAAAGCTTTCTCCCCTCCCCCTCCATCTCTCCTCCAGAAAACTCTCAAGATTCTGGAGAGGTGGGAGAGCTTCAAAAGTTCTAACCTTTAGAACCCCCATAGCCTGTCTTGAGATAACCTCATTCACAAGCTAAGCATCCCAGGTTGCTACTCAGCCTCTAACTAACAAAAAAAAACAGCTAGCTATCCTGGAGGGCGTTACATGTGCAAATCTCTATTGGTGGCCATACACTCTTTAATAAATTATCAGTTTATTTTTTGATTGATCTTTTCTAATAGGAATAATTGATCTATAGTCAAGAACCCATTTGATCAATATGCCATACACGGGGAAGTAGATTTCGATTATTAGTTAAGATCTGATCCTAACTCACTATAGTAAGTTATCAATCTCATCTCTGTTTGCTACCATTTAATCTCATAATCTAATCAATGGAAATATGATTGTATTCATAACCAAAGTATCTCAGTGCTGCAGATTGATACAAAACAATCAATAAAAGTTTTCCCTGGCCAATCGACTAATTTTTGATCAAATCTGATCAAAACTGAGTCTAAATCGATTGGAAGGGAAGTTGTGGCTATTTGCAGATTTGATAATTTTGATCAAAATGTACATCAATGAGAATAACGAATTGAAGCTTGTATGGCCACCATAAGTATAGCATCTATGTCCTAGTGTGACTGGAACAGGGGCGGACTGACCATTTGGAAACTCGGGCACTGCCCGAGGGCCCGGGGTCAGTAGGGGGCCCCATGAGATGCCCCTGGTACCTTTTTCATAGGCTTTTTTGAGTTTGGGCAAGGACACAGGGGCCCCATGATCCCCTATTGCCCGGGGGCCCCATGAGTTGTCAGTCCGCCCCTGGACTGGAATATGTATCATTTGTTCAGCGTTTGTATTGTGTACCTTGAAAGCCATCATTGCATCACTGTACGGTGTGTTCCTTTTGTACGGTGTGTATACCAAGGTTAGTGAAAAGAAGTGGGAAATGCTGTTATGTAGACAAGCATCTGTATTCAAATAATATGACGACAGCTTGGCAGTGGCTGGAAGATGACTTCATCATATTTCCCTTGCACTGCGTACTAAGAGAAAGCTGCCAAATCTAATCAGAACAGCACAAGCAGAGGTGTTCCTGCAATGAGATGAGATGCCTATCTAAACAGACTGAGCAGGCTATGAGGAGAGAGCAGGAAAATAATTGTTTTCATTTTTAATTTAAGGCCTCTTTGTTTTATGTGTTTTCATTATCTTTTCTTATTGCAGCTTTTCTACAGATTGCTGAGTTTTATTAAGGTTTTCTACTGAAATTCATATACACCCTTTGATCACCATGGGTAACTGTATTCTGGCTGTGCACCTATACCTGCCTTTGGACTGCTGAATATGACATTGCCTGCCAGCATAGGCTCAGATTTGAGTAAGGCTAGGTTTACATCTATGTGGATTGCGGATTGTGCAATTTCACAGTATGTTTTGTGTTTTTGAACTCACGTTTTTGATGTGTTTTGGGGTTTCTTTGTGTTTTTTTTGCCAGTATGGTAGTATTGACATTTTTATGCCACTTTGGATGGGTGCAACTTGAATTCAACTTTGAATGGGTGTAACTTTGGTGTGACTTCAAGTCACATCAAAGTCGCATCCATCCAAAGTTGCATAAAAATCTCACCCATCCAAAGTCACATCAAAGTCGCATTCAAGTCACATCAAAATCAATACTTTGATATGGGCAAAAAAAACCCACAAAATGCATAAAAAAATGCAACACTTGTATTTTTGGTGCGGGTCCATTGACGTCTATTACACGCAAAACACAATCTGCTGCTGGAAGAAAAGTCACTGGCCCTACCCAAAAAACACACTGGCTCAAAACGCACAGATGTGAACCAGATCCATAGAAAAGCATGTTAAATGGACTGTAGTGCATTTCTGCAAACTGGAAAATGCACTGAAATCCACATAGGTGTGAACCTAGGGTTAAGGACACTTAGGCCCTAACCTATTCTGCAAAAATATCAGGGATGTGACCGGAAATCCCTTATATCCATTTTATCTAGTTTACAATGTAGTATACAGCAGTAGTCTCCAAACTGCGGACCGGTGGCCAGATATGGCCCTTTGCTTGCGTTTATCTGACCTTTGGGGCTCTACTTCTCCCACTGATACCAACAATGGGGGCATAATTCTTGCCACTGACACCAAGGGAGCATTACCCCTCACATTAATACCAATAATGAAGCACTATATCTCCCACTGACACGAACAATGGGACACTATTCCCCCCACTGATACCAATGATGGGGCACTATTCCTCCCACTGACATTACCAATGATGGGGCACTATTCCTCCCACTGACACCAATGATGAGGCACTATTCCACCAACTGACACCAATGGTGGGGCACTATTCCTCCCACTGACACCAATAATGAGGCACTGTTCCTCCCACTTACATTACCAATGATGGGACACTATTCCTCTGACTGATACCAATGATGGGGTGACTATTCCTCCCACTGATATTGTTTACTCCCACTGGCCAAAGTCCAGTCTCCCTAAAGTTTAAAGGACAGTAAACTGGCCCCGTGTTTAGAAACTTTGGAGACCCCTGGTATAAAGTGTTGGCATATAGAGTTGCCTGCATATTCCCTGCATCAGCTCTTATTTCTCACTTCATACCTGATTGCCAGGCAGTTTTGAACCAGCAAAGCTCTTGAACTTCCTGACAGTACTAGAACTTGCCTGAAAAACAGTGAATTAAACCTGTGTAGCACCCTCCTAATAGTCAGAAGGTCAAATTGTGGTCAGGAGCTGAGAGGCTCTGCAAGTCGGCCCCTCTGGAATTTCCCCTTGCCCTAGGGCTTTCAAGGAAGGCCCTAGAGGGAGTGGGTGGAAACCCAAGGAGTAGCTGGCTTGCACTCTTGAGGGATCATGGCCAATCCCCAACAGGAGGTTGGAAACGGGGCCAGGACACCTTTAAAAGTGTTGTAGTCTGCTCAGTTGCAGAATAGTTCGGGTTGAAGACAGTGAGGAAGACATGAGGCTGAAGGCCTGAAGGCAGGAGGCTGCGAGGTAGCTCCATGTAATGGGTCCCACCTGCAGGCCTGAAGCTGGAAAGGGAGAAGCTCAGAGTTCCACTGGCCCCCAGAGCGAGGACCATCTGTATGGCAGGGAAAGAGCGGCCCAGCTGATAGGCCTGGTAGCAGCCACCAACCCACCAGCAGTACAGAAGAGAATCTGAATGAGTATCCCTGCACCCCCTGGGTGGATAGGGGATGGAGCACTCCTGTAGGAAACCAGATTCGCTGCCTTCTTGGGACTGACCACTTTTAAAGTAACAGGCACCAGATCCCCTGTTCAGGGATACTGTAAGCCGTGTACCGGGGTGGGCTCCCCAGGATACAGTGAAGTCACGAACGAAGAAAGCAACCCCAACACCAGCTTTTGCCGCAACAGAATTTTACTTAGATGTGGCAAATAAACACAACCACAAATGCTGAGAACATACAATAAATTTACATACACCCAGCCCAAAGGCTGAGACCCTTGTGCTGCACAGCACGGCGCCTTCTGATGGATGAAGGTAGAAAGTGAAGTAATTTACCTATTGGCGGGCACAAATAAGCTGCCACACCCTACCTGTTATTACCCTAAAAGAGCAGGAATCAGTGTATGGGTGTACAGTATGGGCTAGCCTGCGGTGCAGCACAACAGCTTACAATCTTACACAAATCTACAGTATTCCCCCTCCCATAACTGGTCCTGTAGCACATGCCTGAGTATTCTTTCTGAGCAAAACGCCAGTCTGGCTTGAGTTTGTAGGATTTTATCAGCTCTCCAATGTGAAATGTCACTTTAAGTTGTGGAGTCCTTCCAATAATCAGTAACAACACTTGTGGCCTGACACAAACAGAGACCCTAACTAACTAACTATAGGCCTGGACTCAGTCTCAAGGCGCCAACACTGAAATGAGGTGCGTGCACAATCTTACCGACCCGGGTCTGCTTTGCATCTGCTGGTGACTCTGAATAGAACAAATGTCTCTCCAACAAGCATGCGGTCTTGCCGTATATGTTGCTTAGTTCCTCTGCTCTCATGAGCCTTCCTAGAAGCAATCTCATCAGCTTCCTGGCAGCAATCTCATCAGCATTCCTGGCAGCAATCTCTGGTTACTGAGGGACGCTTTCACTCCTGGATGTCATCAGATTCTCAGCTCACACGGCCCCCTATTCACCATGCTCCAAAACATGGCTTCTCTCTCCCCTTCCTGTTCTCTCCAACCCTGTGTGCAAAACCCCATCTCTTCATGAATATACAAATATCTATGCAGTCTGAGGCTGTGTTAGAAAAACGGTAACATCTTGTGGCTAAACCGCAGAATGTCAGTCAAAACATTAATTTACTTCCGCACAAGCAATGTTCAAACAATGAGAGCTGTTTCCCCATCTCACAATACCTCCAGATTGCTGGATGAAGAAGAGGAGTTCATCTAGGATCTGGCGTGGTACATTAAGAAGACACTGGCTAGCTCTCCAACAGAGACTGTGCTGCAGAGAAGGCTTGTAAATAGTTCCAAGAAGTTGTCCTTATTTTATCTGTTTCCTTGGGCATCCTGTACACCCCAAACTCTATCCTAGTTTAAATCCCCTAAATAAAACAACAAAACCAAAGCTCAATGGCTGATCTCTGACTCTGGATGCAAGCCTGTGTGAAGATGCATAGTGCCTGGCTGTGCAGGAATATAGGGAGACCCAAATCTAGCGGTTCCTAAGGGGGTAGTGCTACACCTGTAAAAAATACTTGTGGATAAAAGCTAAGCCCTGGTTCATACCGATGATAAAGACACAGATGCGATTTCAGTGCAATTTACCTTGTGTAGGAGAGTTAAATCGCACTGAAGTGGTGGAAAAGTAATGCAGAAACTATTTTTCAAATAGAGGAAATATACCTAAATGTAAAGCAGTACAGCCCTCTTTGGCTACAATGTGCATGTGCATGCCAAAAGGAAGAGGACTGTTTATAAAATCTAATGTAACTTTTTTATTGCAGTATTCTTGGGCATAACCCCTGACTCTCTGTCTGGACAGTGCTGATTGGCCTTGTGCTGATCACTTTCTCTCTCCCAAGAAAAAAAAACTCTCTAGCAATACACATCAAAGTGAGCATGAACAGCTTGCCCCCAAGGCTCTGTGCTATCAGCAGATAGATTGGGGACTGTGGAACAAGGGGAGGATCAGAGAAGACAGGATCAAACATCCTTTTCACACAATGCTGAGGATTAACCCCTTAGCTTCCACAGTGAGTATAACAAGCATTCTTTACCACATATACAGACTGATTTTACTGTTGCGGGCTTAGTAACACCTTAACTTGGTAGTCATTACTATTGAGAAAATCTGCCAGTCAGTTCCTAAATATATTTATTTCATCATAGCTCCAATCTAAACCCCCCTAATAAACTATGCGTTATAGAGTTTTTTTGTACTCATTTTCATCGTAGCCTTTGTTCCTTCTCCTCGAGGCCTGTAGGCAGTACTCAGAATGCATATATTCAATGCTTCAAGGAGATACATTTTGTTGCAGCCATCTGTCACTATAGGCTAGCAGTATGCATCATCTACAACAGGTATCAAATACCTTGGCTAAAAAGACTGTGCCTGAGGGTACACTGGAGTTTCCAATAAGTTCAAATGTCGGTAAAGACAATCCTCATAGGCCCTACAAGACTCTCCGTGGTATAATATCTTTACACAAAGCCTTTCCATAAGGCATTATTGAGACCGTCCATTGCAGTACAGTCTAAAATATCACCCTTGGTATAACAAAGATGGCTGTGCATCAATCCATGCATAACTGGACTCCTCCTCCAGACTGTCAACTGTGTGACTCTAAGATACATCAATTGCTGTATCTCAAATAGTACATAATCATCTCAGGCTAACACTGTGGTATCAGAGACGCATATACAGTCATGGCCGAAATTGTTGGCACCCTTGATATTTTTCCTGAAAATCAAGTATTTCACACAAAAAAGGTATTGCATTAACACATGTTTTGCTATACACATGTTTATTCCCTTTGTATGTATTGGAACAAATATAAAACAGAGGCAGAAAAGCAAATATGACATAATGTCACACAAAACCCCAAAAATGGGCTGGACAAAAGTATTGGCACCCTTAACTTAATATTTGGTTGCACACCCTTTGGAAAACATAACTGAAATCAGTCGCTTCCTATAACCATCAATAAGCTTCTGACACCTCTCACCCGGAATTTTGGACCACTCTTCCTTTGCAAACAGCTCCAGGTCTCTCTTATTGGAAGGACACCTTTTCCCAACAGCAATTTTAAGATCTCTCCACAGGTGTTCAATGGGATTTAGATCTGGGCTCATTGCTGGCCACTTCAGAACTCTCCAGCGCTTCTTTGCCATCCATTTCTGAGTGCTTTTTGACGTATGTTTGGGGTCATTGTCCTGCTGGAAGACCCAGGATCTTGGATGCAAACCCAGCTTTCTGACACTGGGCCCTACAGTGCGACCCAAAATCCTTTGGTAATCCTCAGATTTCATGATGCCTTGCACACAGTCAAGGCACCCAGTGCCAGAGGCAGCAAAACAACCCCAAAACATCATTGAACCTCCACCATATTTTACCGTAGGTACTGTGTTTTGTTCTTTGTAGGCCTCATTCCGTTTTCGGTAAACAGTAGAATGATGTGCTTTACCGAAAAGCTCTATCTTGGTCTCATCTGTCCACAAGACGTTTTCCCAGAAGGCTTTTGGCTTACTCAAGTACATTTTGGCAAACTGTAGTCTTGCTTTTTTATGTCTCTGTGTCAGCAGTGGGGTCCTCCTGGGTCTCCTGCCATAGCGTTTCATTTCATTTAAATGTCGACGGATAGTTCGCGCTGACACTGATGCTCCCTGAGCCTGCAGGACAGCTTGAATGTCTTTGGAACATGTTTGGGGCTGCTTATCCACCATCCGGACTATTCTGCGTTGCAATCTTTCATCAATTTTCCTCATCCGTCCACGACCAGGGAGATTAGCTACAGTGCCATGGGTTGCAAACTTCTTGATAATGTTGCGCACTGTGGACAAAGGCAAATCTAGTTCTCTGGAGATGGACTTGTAACCTTGAGATTGTTGATATTTTGCCACAATTTTGGTTCTCAGGTCCTCAGACAGTTCTCGTCTCCTCTTTCTGTTGTCCATGCTTAGTGTGGCACAGACAGACACACAATGCAAAGGTTAAGTGAACGTCTCTCCTTTTTATCTGCTTTCAGGTGTGATTTCTATATTGCCCACACCTGTTACTTGCCCCAGGTGAGTTTACAGGAGCATCACATGCTTGTAACATTCTTATTTATCCGCAGTTGTGAAAGGGTGCCAATACTTTTGTCCAGCCCATTTTTGGAGGTTTGTGTGACATTATGTCGAATTTGCTTTCTTTCCTCCCTTTTTTTGTTTTGTCCCAATACACACAAAGGGAATAAACATGTGTATAGCAAAACATGTGTTAATGCAATACGTTTCGTGAGAAATACATGATTTCCTGGAGAAATATCAAGGGTGCCAACAATTTCGGCCATGACTGTATTTCATTACTTATCAAGTCCTTTTGGCTATGAGCTGGCATGCAAAAACCTAATCTAGTTTTGCCATCATTAAAGCTACGTTACTACTGTATACTGTGTCCCACTTCAAAGAGCTGCGAATGTCACAGCATTCTTCTAGCCGTCTCCTGCATAACCTAACAGAGCCCTTGTGTACCTTACTATTGAATTTGAGAACTTTGAGGTATGTGCTCTTGGCACTGTTATGCTCATTCAGGAGTTTGGAGACAGTCATGGGGATTCATAAAGCGGCTCCCTCCACACTGTTGCACTTCTAATACAGACAGCATGTAGGCAGGTGTAGTATATCCTCCATGCTGTAGGTGGCACTGTGTGCTGTGCAGGGAGGAGTGGAGACTAAGAGGAACATTGTTCCTCTGTGGCCTCTGTAGGTGTAATCAGGGGCACTGTGGTCTGATTGGACACAGCAGCCCTAAATGTCCTCATTGGCCATCTTTAGTACGGGCAGTGCCCTGCTGGGGTTGGTGTGTATTTTGCAAGTAGCTAAAGTAGAGCAAGGAACCACGCCGGTGAGGGATAGAGGGATAGATTACAGATCGCTGCTTGCTTTACTATCCTCAGATATTCAGTGCTGTGTATTAGGACTTGCATCCCTACCCTGCCAGCCACTCATATGCTGATTCCACCCTGGTAACTTAACCTATACCTATGTACTTCAAAGCTGCTGGAATCTGTTAAGGTATCCTCAACATCTCTGACAGCCAGAATACTAGTTTCCCAACCGTGTTGCCGGTTTGTGAACACCATATTGTTTGGAACTGTTACTTCAAGAGTGTGCTGCAGTTGCAATAGCCATTGTACTAGTGCAAATGATTGCAGATTGCTGTGGTTCTGTTGACTGTTCACCTACAACCCTACAATGCAAGAATCTTCGAACTCTGTTCTGAACACTGTGTGTTGTTCCTACTCTTTGGGTACATCATTTCTGACCCTGCCCCAGGTGCGGACTGACCATTTGGAAACTCGGGCATTACCCGAGGGCCTGGGGTCAGTAGGGGGCCACATGAGATGCCCCTGGTACCTTTTTCATAGGTTTTTTGGAGTTTGGGCAAGGACACAGGGGCCCCATGATCCCCTATTGCCCAGGGGCCCCATGAGTTGTCAGTCCGCCCCTGCCCTACCCACAAGCACAGCAACAAGTATTTTGAAATCTGGGTTGGCAAAGGGGATTCAGAGACACCAGTTCCCCATCAGGTCCACTTCTTATTGACAACATGCAGTGGGCAGATCCAAAGTCAATAGACACCCTGTTACTGGCTATAGAATTCACCCACTGTCTGTTGTCAACAGGGGCGGACTGACAACTCATGGGGCCCCCGGGCAATAGGGGATCATGGGGCCCCTGTGTCCTTGCCCAAACTCAAAGCCCATGAAAAAGGTACCAGGGGCATCTCATGGGGCCCCCTACTGACCCCGGGCCCTCGGGCAGTGCCCGAGTTTCCAAATGGACAGTCCGCCCCTGGTTGTCAATCACAAGGAGAAAGCATACCTGATGGGGAACTAGTGTCTGAGCTACCCCATCAGCCTCCAGCCACTGACAGTGTCACTAGCTGCTAGCAGGCTGTCAGCTGTGAAGCCAGCATTCTCGTTAACAACCAATGACAGGTGGAGAGGTGATAGCTGCATAAAACATGCCACCTGCTACACAGAACACAGAGACAGGCACTCTACCTGTCTCTGTATGCCATGTTAGAGCTGGTCTTAATTACCTCCAATTTCATTATGTATTTGAATTTGGTGCAATAATAGCTCCACTTTGTAAAAGTTTCACTATTAAGAACTACCTGAATCTGCCACACATGTTGGTAAAGATACTGAAAATGTGCACAGGGATTTTGGAATCTGGCACAAGCCACTGTAAAGGGCCATACCACCAGAAAGTAAAAAGGCTTTATTGAACACAGGTAAATTGTTGTCTATGGAACAATTTACATTTGAGTGCAGTCATTTATGTAAATATGCATGTATATTGCAACACTGGCAACTAGAAGAGGCTGAAGAAGAATTTTCCGCATGTAAATGCATACACATGCTTATGCCATGCACATGCTTTCTGTCAACAAGATCCCAAGGATAGACATCAGTAAATTATTACATGCATGTGCAAGACGCCTAAAGCAGAATTAAAGCTATCAACTTAACTGTTTTCCAAAGCAATTAGATTCAAACCATGTCATAAATAATAACTGTCCCAATTGCTTGTGCTCTCGCTATACAGCGTAGATGAACAAATCTCCCACTGCAGCTAATTTATTTTGACAGCCAGCCCTACCAGGTGTCCACATACCCAAACAGTGGCTGCATCTGATTATTTAAAAAAAAAAAAAAAAAAGTTGCTGCTCTTGTATATATTGACATCCAGTCGCAGGTCATCCACCCACTCTTGGGTTGCCAAATAATAGTAAGACTCCAACAACTGCACTTTTAATTACACACAGATACCTATCATATTCAGCGCTTATCGGAAACTTCAGACCTGCATTTCTGAAGGTCTATAAACGCTTGTGTTACAGCCCTTCGATTATAAATTCTACAGGTCATCGCCCCTTGTTTTCCCATATTAATCAGTGTCATTGGATAAATATGGGTATGTGTACATTGAATGACTCTGACATCATTACCATCCCACCCCTTTGTTTATGTGTGTTGTAGGGTGGGGAATGACCTGGCCTCCTCGAGCAAATCTCTACTAGTGACCATTATCACCAAGGCAGCAAAAGAGGGAAAATCCAAAGCAAAAAATGAGGGCAAATGATCGCTGGGAACAAATGTACTGGTAACAATTGCTTAAGATGGGCATTCTGCCCAACTTGAGGAGATTTTGATTCATTTCATGGTACAGCTATAAGACAGGAAGTGAGGGGAAATCTTCCCCATGGGACACAGACAGCAATAAAAAATAACCTGATATAGGTTTGTATGCCTTTTCTACCCTTTCTAAAACTAATCTAGCTACATATAAATTTTATATGAGCATGTTGATTTATTTTTTCTTTTGTTTAGTGCAGGGTTCTCCAAATTGTATAAAAGAAGGGCCAGTTTACTGTCCTTCAGACTTTAGGGGGGCCAGACTGTGGCCAATGGGTGAAGAAAATGTCCTGGCATCAGTGGGAGTAAACAATGCTTCATCATTGGTATTAAAGGGAGATTTAGTGCCCCATCAATGGTATCAATAGGAGGAATAGTTTCCCATTGTTGATGTCAGTGGGAGGAATAGTGCCCCATCATTAGTGTCAGTAAGAGGAATAGTGCCCCATCATTGGTGTCAGTGGGAGGAATAGTGCCCCATCATTGATGTCAGTGGGAGGAATAGTGCCCTATCATTAGTGTCAGTGGGAGGACTAGTGCCCCATCATTGGTGTCAGTGGGAGGAATAGTGCCCTATCATTAGTGTCAGTGGGAGGAATAGTGCCCCATTATTGGTGTCAGTGGGAGGAATAGTGCCCTATCATTAGTGTCATTGGGAGGAATAGTGCCCCATCATTGGTGTCAGTGGGAGGAATAGTGCCCTATCATTAGTGTCAGTGGGAGGAATAGTGCCCCATTATTGGTGTCAGTGGGAGGAATAGTGCCCCATCATTGGTGTCAGTGGGAGGAATAATGCCCCATCATTGGTGTCAGTGAGAGGAGTAATGCCTCATTATTGGTGTTAGTGCAAAGGAATAGTGCCCCATTGTTGATGTCAGTAGCGGGAACTATGCCTCACTGATGCTGATGGGGGGAATAATGTCCCAAGTGCCTGATAAAAGCAAGCAAAGAGGCACATCGGACCACAGTTTATAGACGACTGGTTTAGTGTATTCCTTAGGGCTCGTTCACACTAGGCTGTTTTGCCAACGCTTGCCAAATGCCCCTATAGCGTTTGGCAAGCATTGGTCCGGCGTTTGCGGAGCGTTTTTTAACGCTCGGCAAACGCCGCATGCGCGGTTTAGTGGCGGTTGCTAGGCGTTTGCCGAGCGTTAATAACGCCCCACAAATGCCTATAATGCAGTTTGAGTGGTGTTACCGCTCCGCAAACGCCCCGCAACCGCGTCGCAACCGCACCGCAAACGCTGGCCGGGCGTTTGCGGAGCGGCACCATAGACGAGAATAGGAGGCTTCAAAGCCTCCTGACTCGACCAGAGGCGTCCGTTTTGCCGCGACGCAAACGCTCCCGTTAGAACAGCACCATGTGCTGTAATGTGCAGAATTGGCAGAGGCGTTTGGGAAGCAGTAAAAACGCTTCCCAAACGCCTCTCTGCCGCCTGCACACAAGGCTAGTGTGAACGTAGCCTTAGATACCTAGATTTTGTATTATTTCCGCTTACATTGATCACAACTTGATTACAATTAGAAATTTGACATAACATGCAGTTATATCAAAATTTTATTCCTTCAGAAAAATATTACTCTGGCAGCTGTGAAATGTGTACCAAATACATACAATACATGATATTTCCTCTTCAAAACAGTTAGCCATGTCAGTATTTATTTTCCTGGTCCTAGCATCTTCATAGTGATGTGTACCTTGCAGATATAAGCCCAGTGACAGATGTCTGATTTACCATCCTTCTAGTTTTCATTCTGATGCCTGAAACATTACCTGTCATCTTCACAGTATTAACATGTCTTCAGAGCATAATTCATCAATTCACAAATGTTCAGCACAAGTACAGGATGTAGTGTTTATGCATTATATATCCCATAACTATGTCATCCAGGTAATGTAGGTTAGGAATATCTCAGTATATAATCGTCTGTGAGAATTATTACTGTAATAAAACAACACAAACATAAGATTGACCATAGACATAAAACCTTCTCATCTGACCTGATGACAGACACTATTATTATTATTATTATTATTATACTGGATTTATATAGCGCCAGCAGTTTGCTCAGCGCTTTACATTATAGTGGGAGACAATACAGTAACAATACAGTTCAATACAAGAGGGATTAGAGGGCCCTGCTCCTTGGAGTTTACAATCTAGGAGGGATGGTGAGTGGTACAGTAGGTAGTCACTGTGGGGGATGGAGTGGTTGGAAGAGTAGAGGATACCAGAATTAGCGGAGGGCGGGATAGGCTTCCCTGAAGAGAAAGGTTTTCAGTGAACGCCGTAAGGCAAGTAGAGTAGGTGATAATCTGATAGATTGGGGTAAGGAGTTCCAGAGGATGGGTGACACCCTAGAGAAGTCTTGGAGAGGAGCATGGGAGGAGGAGATAAGGGAGCTAGAGAGTAAGAGGTCTTGCGAGGAGCGGAGTGTACGGTTAGGGTGATATTTAGATATAAGATCAGTTATGTAAATTGGGGCAGTGTTGTGGATGGCTGTATATGTCATTGTCATTGTTAGGGTTTTGAATTTTATCCATTGGGCAACTGGGTGCCAGTGGAGGAATTGGCAGAGAGAGGTGGCGGATACAGAACAGTTAGTGAGGTGGATGAGTCTGGCAGCAGCATTCGTGATAGACTGGAGGGGGGATAGTCTACGATGAGGTAGGCCAATAAGGAGGGAGTTACAGTAGTCGAAGTGTGATATAACAAGGGAGTGAATAAGTTGCTTAGTGGTTTCCGAGGTTAGGAACGGTCGTATTTTGGAGATGTTGCGGAGGTGAAGTCTATATGATTTTGTCAGCGATTGGATCTGGGGCTGGAAGGACAGGTGGGAGTCTAGGATTACACCTGGTACCCTGGCGCGAGGGGATGGACTGAGGATGGTGTTAGCGATATTTATGGTGAAGTCAGTGGGGGTAGCGTGGGCAGGGGGGAATATTAGGAGCTCCGTTTTAGAGAGGTTGAGTTTAAGGAAGTGGAGTACCATCCAGGACGATATGTCGCTTAGTAGGCTAGCGACAGGGGTGGAAACTGAAGGGGTGAGGGGTAGACAGATAGATTTACGTGTCATCAGCATAGAGATGGTAGTTGAAGCCGTGGGAGTTTATCAAGTGACCATGGGAGGAGGTGTAGATGGAGAAGAGAAGGGGTCCAAGGACAGAACCTTGGAAAACTCTTACAGAGAGAGGGAGTGAGGAGGAGGTGGCAACATTATAGGTAACACTGAAGGAGCGCTGCGATAGATAGGAGGAGAACCAGGAGAGAGCGGAGTCGCTGAGGATAAAAGAGTAGTTTTTTGAGGAGGAGGGGATGGTCAACAGTGTCAAAAGCCACGGAGAGGTCGAGTAGTAGGAGTATTGAATAGTGGCTGTTGGTTTTTGCAGTTAGTAGGTCATTAGAGAGCTTTAGTAGGGCAGTTTTGGTGGAGTGTAGGGGGCGAAAGCCAGACTGTAGGGGTCAAGAAGGTTGTTGTCAATGAGGTGGGAGCTCAGACGATTGTAGACTAAGCGTTCTAGGAGTTTAGAGGTAAATGGCAGCAGGGAGATGGGTCTAAGGTTGTTCAGGTTGGTGCGGTCTAGGGAGGGTTTCTTAAGTATGGGAGTGATGTGCGCGTGCTTTAGAGGGGAGGGGAATATACCTGTACAGAGGGAGAGATTGAAGATGTGATTGAGGGAGCGTACGATGGAAGAGGAGGGTGACCGAAGGAGTTGTGAGGGGACAGGGTCCACGGGGCAGGTGGTGAGGCCGGCTTCTGAGAAGACCTTAAGGACCTCTTTGGTGGTAGCGAGGTCAAAGGAGGACAGTGTTGAGGGAGGTATGGTGTGAGGGATGCTAAGTGGGGTGGGTGTCAGACACAGTCAAAAGAGAGTAAAAATTATCTTTAACTCTCACCCCCATATGTGAATAATTCTATATTCTTGGTACAGTGTGCTCATAGTATTTGCAAATGTTAATAATTATTAACATCCATTAATTCACTAGTTGGGTGGGAGGCATCATGTATAGCAGTGTACAATTCATCCAGCACAGGTAGAAATGTTAGCATATTTGTGCTGCCCAAAATAATTGTGTACAGGACACCGGGATTGTGTCCTGGACGGCAGATACATTCCCCCAGTATTTTAGTGGTGGGCCCTTTAAGGCATACAGTTTAGGAGACTCGGGGCTTCTCACCCATGTAGGATGAGATTTTCCGGGGAAGTCTGGCTACACAGAAGACTGATTTCCAGTACGCTCTGGACTCAAATATCCATATTAGGGACCCAGAATTTTGGAGGTTCAAAGAGTTTTGAGTGGGAAGAACCTCCACACCCTGACTACCAGGACTCTGGTCCTGAAAGGGTTAAGCCCCAGGCAATGGAGGATTAAAAAGCAGCAGAGGAATATCAGCACCTGTGTCAGTGTGGAGTAGCTCACAAGCTGTAAGCAAGTGTGAACGTCCTTGGGAATGCACCTGTTGATAAATGCCTATGGCCTGCCGGGCACCCCGAACCATGAAGGAACACTACCCCAGTGTGGGAGGGTCCAAGAGTTTGGCAGTGAACCAGTTGTATGGTACTTTGCTTCGCTGGAACTGTGAACTGATTATTTGACTTTGTGGTGAAGGCAGCTTTTTATGTTACCTGTTTTGGATGAATGAATAAAGAACTGTTTGCTTTTACAAATGGCTGCTGGTTATCTTGGGCCCCCATATTACACATGATTTGCTTAGGTTCAGTTGTGTTTTATTTTCATTGCCATCAAAAAATGTTTGTTTTTGTACTACTTGGCTGCTCAGCCAGAGTAACACATTCAGCCCCTTTGCCTTATACCAGGGGTGGGCAACCTGCGGCTCTCCAGCTGTTGCAGGACTACAAGTTCCATCATGCCTCTGCAAGTCATAGCTGTAACTGTCAGTTTTGCAATGTCTCATGGGACCTGTAGAGTCATGCTTGTAACATCCGGTCTTTGCAATGCTTCATGGGAAATGTAGTTCCACAACAGCTGGAGAGCTGCAGGTGTATTCAAAAATACAAAGCAGAATATGAAAACCACCATAAAAACGACATATACTGTATGTTATTCAAAAATTCCAGGTAACCTGGGGTACCCTCAAAGTCACAGGCAACTAGAAACAAAATCCCTTTATAATTTACTGAACATTACTTGTTTATACATTAAAAACTAACCAGTGGGATAACCTCAACTTAGCCTATGAATATTCAAGCCTCCTCATGTCTGACCCCAAAGGGTCCTTTTTCATGAACTCATTGTTAATTAATGATAACACTCTGTGATTCCCAAGTCTTATTTCTCAGTATATTTCCAGGTAGTAACATATTCTCACAAGTTCCATATGACTCCCGGCATCACTGGACGAAATGTACCTTATTGCACTAAAATAATTACTATTAGTGGACACGAAAGATGTACAATAAAAGCAATGTTTAGTCCTCATGCACACTGGACATTTTTACAGCGGCTGTTTTTGGCTTTTGATGTTTTTTCTACAGCTAGTAAACCCCCCAGCATGTTATCCTATGTGTCCATGCACACATAGACTGTAATCAACGTTTTTTGGCAGAGACGTTTTTTGGCTGGAAAAAAAACCCAGGATTAGTTGGTTTCTAGAGGAGTTTTTTAGCTGTAAAAATGCTCTAATGCGGAAAAACGCAGTAAAATGCGGTAAATCGCAGCAAGCCAGCATTTTTGGACCTTTTTTTGACTTAAAAAAAATATTTTGGGGGGGTCAAAAAAACTTTAGAAATGAAAACGCAAAAAACCCCCGCTAAACGCTAATACAAAAATGCTACAAAATGCTGAAAAACTCACGTTTTTAATGTGATTTTACGCAGGTAACGTTACCAGCATTATTAAAACACCAAATGTGCATGGAGCCTTAAGTGTGGAGGTTAAATCAAATGAACATGTGTTAAAGAATAAATTTGTAACATTATGATGACTCTAGACAATAAAGCATCAATAGCATTAAAAAAAGTTCCACAACTAAAGTAGTGTATTGATCATTTTATCCTGCAGCTAAAGATATATTGGAAAGGCAAGTTGAGAATTTTGGCGCACGTAGGAGATATACTGTATGCTCAGCTAGTGACAAGTGTCCAGTGGATTTGCATTTTGCTTCTTGTCAGAATATGTCCTTAAGAGGTTAGAGATAAAAGGAATTTATCAACATCAAATACTGTAAATCCACATGGAGATGACTTCAAATACACTATATTGCCAAAAGTATTGGGACGCCTGCCTATACACGCACATGAACTTTAATGGCATCCCAGTCTTAGTCCGCAGGGTTCAGTATTGAGTTGGCCCACCCTTTGCAGCTATAACAGTTTCAACTCCTCTGGGAAGCCTGTCCACAAGGTTTACGAGTGTGTCTATGGGAATGTTTGACCATTTTTTCAGAAGCGCATTTGTGAGGTCAGGCAATGATGTCGGACAAGAAGTCCTGGCTCGCAGTCTCTCTACTTCATTCCAAAGTTGTTCTGTCGGGATGAGGTCAGGACCCTGTGCAGGCCAGTAAAGTTCCTCCACCCCAAACTAAATCATCTATGTCTTTATGGACCTTGCTTTACTGACACCTTAAGTGTTCCCTTTACTGGAACTAATGGGCCAAGGTCAACTCCTGAGAAACAACCCCACACCATAATCCCCCCTCCACCAAACTTTACACTTGGCACAATGCAGTCAAGTACCATTATTTATTTATTTATTACAGGTACTTGTATAGAGCTGTCAGTTTAGGCAGCGCTTTACATATATATTGTACATTCACATCAGTCCCTAACCCTCAAGGGGCGTACAATCTAAGGTCCCTAACTCACATTCATACATACACATACTAGGGCCAATTTAAATTCTCCTGGCAACCACCAAACCCAGACATGTCCATCGAATTGCCAGACAGAGAAGCGTGATTTGTCACTCCAGAGAACACGTCTCCACTGCTCTAGAGTGCAGTGGCAGCATGCCTTACACCTCTGCGTCTGACGCTTTGCATTGTACTTGGTGAGTTAAGGCTTGGATGCAGCTGTTCAGCCATGGAAACCCATTCCATGAAGCTCTCTACACACTGTTGTTGTGCTACTCTGAAGGTCACACAAAGTTTTGAGATCTTTAGCTATTGACTCTGCAGACAGTTGGCGACATCTGCGCACTGTGCGCTGACCCCGTTCTGTCATTTTACGTGGCCTAACACATTGTGGCTGAGTTGTAGTTGTTCCCAGTTGCTTCCACTTTATGTACCACTAACAGTTGACTGTGGAATATTTAGTAGCAAGGAAATTTTTCATGGATGGACTTATTGCACAGGCGGCAATCTATCTTGGGACCACACTTGAATTCACTAAGCTCCTGAGAGTGACTCCTGAGAGTGACTCATTCTTTCTCAAATGTTTGTAGAAGCAGTCTGTATGTCTTGGTGCTTGATTTTATACACATGTGGCCATAGAGGTGATTGGAACACCTATGTCCAATGATTTGAAAGGTTGTCCTAGTACTTTTGGCAATATAGAGTATATCCTCTTACTAAAAGAAATCCCTGGGATTTATGGGTGTTCAACCCTTCATCCAAAGGTGTTGGATCTTGAGCTGCATATTGGAGTCTTCCCATACAGTAGATATATATAGTAGATATGGTGACAGACCCTGGTTTGTATGTGAATATAGAGTTGAAATGACAAGAGGGATAAAGTGCCACAATCTTAACCCATATACAAGGGGAGGCTCCTCCATTCAGACATATAGCAGAAAAAGATGAAGCTCATGATTAGAGATGAGCGAATTATTCAAAAATTCGATTCGGCTGATTCGCCGAATTTGAGGAAGAAATTCGATTCGATGCGAATTTATTTGCTACGAATTCAACTTATAAAAAGGGTTTCTAGGCTTCAGAGAGCCTTTATATTAGTGCAGAACACTGTACCTTTAATTTAAATGCCCTTGGAGATGAGGAAGGAGAAGGAGAAGGATGAGAAGAAGGAGAAGGAGAAGGATGAGAATAAGGAGAAGGAGAAGGATGAGAAGAAGGAGAAGGATGAGAAGAAGGAGAAGGATGAGAAGAAGGAGAAGGAGAAGGATGAGAAGAAGGAGAAGGAGAAGGATGAGAAGAAGGAGAAGGATGAGAAGAAGGAGAAGGAGAAGGATGAGAAGAAGGAGAAGGATGAGAAGAAGGAGAAGGAGAAGGATGAGAAGAAGGAGAAGGATGAGAAGAAGGAGAAGGATGAGAAGAAGGATGAGAAGAAGGAGAAGGATGAGAAGAAGGATGAGAAGAAGGAGAAGGATGAGAAGAAGAAGGATGAGAAGAAGGAGAAGGATGAGAAGAAGAAGAAGGATGAGAAGAAGGAGAAGGATGAGAAGAAGGAGAAGGAGAAGGATGAGAAGAAGGAGAAGGAGAAGGATGAGAAGAAGGAGAAGGATGAGAAGAAGGAGAAGGATGAGAAGAAGGAGAAGGAGAAGGATGAGAAGAAGGAGAAGGATGAGAAGAAGGAGAAGGATGAGAAGAAGGAGAAGGATGAGAAGAAGGATGAGAAGAAGGATGAGAAGAAGGAGAAGGATGAGAAGAAGGATGAGAAGAAGGAGAAGGATGAGAAGAAGAAGGATGAGAAGAAGAAGAAGGATGAGAAGAAGGAGAAGGATGAGAAGAAGAAGAAGGATGAGAAGAAGAAGAAGGATGAGAAGAAGAAGAAGGATGAGAAGAAGGAGAAGGATGAGAAGAAGAAGAAGGATGAGAAGAAGAAGAAGGATGAGAAGAAGGAGAAGGATGAGAAGAAGAAGAAGGATGAGAAGAAGGAGAAGGAGGAGAAGGATGAGAAGAAGGAGAAGGATGAGAAGAAGAAGAAGGATGAGAAGAAGAAGAAGAAGGATGAGAAGAAGGAGAAGGATGAGAAGAAGAAGAAGGATGAGAAGAAGAAGAAGGATGAGAAGAAGGAGAATTCCAATCCGGCAAAAAGTGTATCTGCAGAGCTCCGCTATTTCTTAGCGGAGCTCTGCAGATACACTTAGCGGAGCTCTGCAGATACACTTTTTGCCGGCTTGGAATTCTTCTTATTTTCATCCTACTTCTTCTTCTTCATCCTCATCCTCTTCTTCTTCTTCTGAGGATGAGGATGAGGATGAAGAAGAAGAAGAAGAAGAAGAAGAAGAAGAAGTAGGATGAAAATAAGAAGAATTCCAAGCCGGCAAAAAGTGTATCTGCAGAGCTCCGCTAAGTGTATCTGCAGAGCTCCGCTATTTCTGACAGTTCTCTGACATTCACATTTACAGCGGTTGAAACATTGTATCTATTTGTTTCCATTTATGGAAACAAATAGATACAATGTTTCAACCGCTGTAAATGTGAATGTCAGAGAACTGTCAGAAATAGAGGAGCTCTGCAGATACACTTTTTGCCGGCTTGGAATTCTTCTTATTTTCATCCTACTTCTTCTTCTTCTTCTTCTTCATCCTCATCCTCAGAAGAAGAAGAAGAATGAAAAGAAGAAGAAGAATGAATGAAAAGAAGAATGAAAAGAAGAAGAAGAATGAAAAGAAGAAGAAGAAGAATGAAAAGAAGAATGAGAAGAATGAAAAGATTCTTCTTCTTCTTCTTCTTTTCATTCTTCTTTTCATTCTTTTTCTTCTTTTCATTCTTCTTCTTCTTTTCATTCTTCTTTTCATTCTTCTCATTCTTCTTTTCATTCTTCTTCTCATTCTTCTTTTCATTCTTCTTCTTTTCATTCTTCTTTTCATTCTTCTTCTCATTCTTCTTTTCATTCTTCTTCTTTTCATTCTTCTTTTCATTCTTCTTCTTCTTCTTTTCATTCTTCTTCTTCTTCTTTTTATTCTTCTTTTCATTCTTCTCATTCTTCTTTTCATTCTTCTCATTCTTCTTCTCATTCTTCTTTTCATTCTTCTTCTCATTCTTCTTTTCATTCTTTTTCTTCTTTTCATTCTTCTTTTCATTCTTCTCATTCTTCTTTTCATTCTTCTTTTCATTCTTCTTCTCATTCTTCTTTTCATGACGAAGAAAAGAAGAATGAGAAGAATGAAAAGAAGAATGAAAAGAAGAAGAAGAAGAATGAAAAGAAGAATGAGAAGAAGAATGAAAAGAAGAATGAAAAGAAGAATGAGAAGAATGAAAAGAAGAAGGAAAAGAAGAATGAAAAGAAGAAGAAGAAGAATGAAAAGAAGAAGAAGAATGAAAAGAAGAAGAAGAAGAATGAAAAGAAGAATGAAAAGAAGAAGAAGAATGAAAAGAAGAAGAAGAAGAATGAAAAGAAAAAGAAGAAGAATGAAAAGAAGAATGAAAAGAAGAAGAAGAAGAATGAAAAGAAGAAGAAGAAGAATGAAAAGAAGAATGAGAAGAATGAAAAGAAGAAGAATGAAAAGAAGAATGAAAAGAAGAAGAAGAATGAAAAGAAGAAGAAGAAGAATGAAAAGAAGAATGAAAAGGTGAAGAAGAATGAAAAGAAGAAGAAGAAGAATGAAAAGAATTATGAAAAGAAGAATGAGAAGAATGAAAAGATTCTTCCTCTTCTTTTCATTCTTCTTTTCATTCTTATTCTTCTTTTCATTCTTCTTCTTCTTCTTTTCATTCTTCTTTTCATTCTTCTCATTCTTCTTCTCATTCTTCTTTTCATTCTTCTTCTCATTCTTCTTTTCATTCTTCTTCTTCTTTTCATTCTTCTTTTCATTCTTCTCATTCTTCTTTTCATTCTTCTTTTCATTCTTCTTCTCATTCTTCTTTTCATTCTTCTTCTTCTTTTCATTCTTCTTTTCATTCTTCTTCTCATTCTTCTTTTCATGAAGAAGAAAAGAAGAATGAAAAGAAGAATGAAAAGAAGAAGAATGAAAAGAAGAATGAGAAGAAGAATGAAAAGAAGAATGAAAAGAAGAATGAAAAGAAGAATGAGAAGAATTAAAAGAAGAATGAAAAGAAGAATGAAAAGAAGAAGAAGAATGAAAAGAAGAATGAAAAGAAGAAGAATGAAAAGAAGAAGAAGAAGAATGAAAAGAAGAATGAAAAGAAGAAGAAGAATGAAAAGAAGAAGAAGAAGAATGAAAAGAAGAATGAGAAGAATGAAAAGAAGAATGAGAAGAATGAAAAGAAGAAGAAGAAGAATGAAAAGAAGAATGAAAAGAAGAAGAATGAAAAGAAGAAGAATGAATGAATGAAAAGAAGAATGAAAAGAAGAAGAAGAAGAATGAAAAGAAGAATGAGAAGAATGAAAAGATTCTTCTTCTTCTTCTTTTCATTCTTCTTTTCATTCTTCTTCTTTTCATTCTTCTTCTTTTCATTCTTCTCATTCTTCTTTTCATTCTTCTCATTCTTCTTCTCATTCTTCTTTTCATTCTTCTTCTCATTCTTCTTTTCATTCTTCTTCTTCTTTTCATTCTTCTTTTCATTCTTCTCATTCTTCTTTTCATTCTTCTTTTCATTCTTCTTCTCATTCTTCTTTTCATTCTTCTTTTCATTCTTCTTTTCATTCTTCTTCTTCTTCTTTTCATTCTTCTTCTTCTTCTTTTCATTCTTCTTTTCATTCTTCTCATTCTTCTTTTCATTCTTCTCATTCTTCTTCTCATTCTTCTTTTCATTCTTCTTCTCATTCTTCTTTTCATTCTTCTTCTTCTTTTCATTCTTCTTTTCATTCTTCTCATTCTTCTTTTCATTCTTCTTCTCATTCTTCTTTTCATGAAGAAGAAAAGAAGAATGAGAAGAATGAAAAGAAGAATGAAAAGAAGAAGAAGAATGAAAAGAAGAATGAGAAGAAGAATGAAAAGAAGAATGAGAAGAATGAAAAGAAGAATGAAAAGAAGAAGTATTCCAGTACAGCAAAAAGTGTATCTGCAGAGAGCTCCGCTATTTCTGACAGTTCTCTGACAGTTCCTTCACATTTACAGCGGTTGAAACATTGTATCTATTTCCGAATAAAAACATCTGTATCCTAAATGGAAACAAATAGATACAATGTTTCAACCGCTGTACATGTGAAGAAACTGTCAGAGAACTGTCAGAAATAGCGGAGCTCTCTGCAGGGACACTTTTGCCGGCTGATCGGGAAAAATCCGATTCGCGCACCCGAAGTATGCTAATATTCGGATTTGCCGCGAATCGAATTTTTCCTGAAATTCGAAACGAATTCCACTTCCCCTGGTTCGATTCGCTCATCTCTACTCATGATACAAGCAAAATCCCTTGTTGGGATGCAGCAGCCCAGGTACCCCAAGGAATGTAGTTATGCCTGGAAGACAGGGCACACACACCCTATCTAGATTGTGTGAGGCTGATCTTGTAATAGGATGTTAAAGCAACTGGGAACAGTGGATGTTGCTACTTGGATGATCCTCTCTACTAAATGTATTGCTATACAGAAGTAGTGTACTAACCTTGTGTGGTGGTATGCTATGATGGAAATGCATTGTAAAACCCTTAAAGGAGCATGATGCACTGCAGCAACACATACGGTTTGTAACTATATGTGACAGCCTTGGAAAAAATACATAGTGGAGAGAAAGTATCTTTCTATTCACTTATTGTATTACGTTACCCTGGTCTGAGAATGTGAAGAATGGAAATGTTTGCTGCTGGATACAGCTGAAGAAAGGCTTTTTGGTTACAGCAGAACACATATCTAGAGCATGTATTGACACTGGAAGTCCACGAAGGAATGAATACGTTTATATTTATAAAATAAGATACACTTTGTCTAGTGACACTGGGAGTTAAATGGAGAAGTAAGGCTGGAGGAATTCCAGTGAATAATTGTTCTTTAACAGCACATTCATGAGAAACGATTCTTTGTGGTTAGGTGTCTCATATGGAAGAAAGGAAGAAAAATATATTTGAAATATATTCTTGCCAAATATATTGCCATATATTTGAAATACTACAATTTTGGCCAAATTCAATACATTTTAAAAATATATTTCAATAAAAAAAAATTAAAAAAAAAAAAAAAAAATATATATATATATATATATATTGCATGTTGAAATGCGTTATTACAAAATATATGAAAAATATTTTTAAAAATACATTTCAAATATACTGTATGTCTTTAAAAATACAAATCTACATATTTGGAATGCATTTACAAATATATGTAAAAATACATGTTAAAAAGACTTTTTAATATGTTAAAAAAAATCTGAAGAATATATTTATATATTAAAAAAAATTAAAAAAAATATATATTTTTTAAATATTTTCTTCAGATTTTTTTTACATATAAAAAAAGTTATTTTACATATATTTTTACATATATTTGTAAATGCATTCCAAAAATGTAGATTAGTATTTTTAAAGACATACAGTATATTTGTAATAAAAACGCATATCAACATGCAGTGCATATATTTATTTATTGAAATATATTTTGAAATGTATTGAATATGCCAAAATTGTAGGGAAGAATATTTTTAAAATATATTTCAAATATATTTTTCTTCCATGTGGGGTGGGACAAATGGAAATTCCACATAGGCTAAGAGGAGATTGTTAGTTTTTGATATTTAGACATGTAGAGATATAGAGGGATTTTATCTCTAGTTGCTTCTGCTGGTTGAATTGTGGGGGATACCTGGGTTAGCTTGAACTTTATCATAGGCCTGTTGTGTTTATAGCAGTGGTACATATTGTGCTTTTTTGTTTTTGAAAACTGTGTATCAAACTTTGTACAATAAAAAGTGTTCATTGAGAGCAAAACTGTTCTATTTTTTCCTTTTGAGAGTATATAAATGTACGTTTTGAAGTACCCAGTGCACCTGTGTTTTTGGTGTAAACACAGGTGTATAAAAATATAAGAATTAAAGTAAAGTTAAGTAGGGGGTGAAGTCGTGTATCATGTATAGTTAAAGCATATCCAAATCTAACAAAAAAAAGTTATTTTTTTAGCTTACTATCTTTAAGGGCCAGTTCACACAATACCACACCACACGGGAATGTGCTGCCAGATGTAGATGCACATGGGTGCCATTAATTCTTAATGGCATCCCCATGCATCTCACAAACACAGGTTGCTTATGAAGGTAAGCTTTTATTAAATTGTGCAAAACCTTTACCCCAGAAGGCAGAAAAACTGTTTCTGTAACTGTTTAAAAAGCGTTAGCTGAAGTTAAGCTTTAATTTGTTACTCACTTATGAAAATGAGAATACGTCCACTAGTTCATCTAATAATATACTCTCCAGACAATGCTGCTGTCCAAGGGTGTCTCCATTGCTCCTCCATAGATAGAGGAGATACCCTAAGACATGAAGGGTATTACTGGAACATCTAAGGACTGGTAAGCTACAATATATTACATTTTTGGTTTAGATACACTTTAACTTTACAAACTACGATATAACCCACTACAATGTCCTACACTGTCTATATAATTACCCCCCCCCCCCCCCCCACACACACACCCACACACACCTTTGCAACATTATATGCCTTACAACTGTACAGGTGCTTTTAGGTCTAGAGCACTCAGAGTTTGCTGGTCCGAAGCAACAAAATAATAAAGATTCTAGAAAAGAACGCAGAAATTTAATTGATTAGGGATATTATTATTATTATTATTATACAGTATTTATATAGCGCTAAAAGGTTTGCTCAGTGCTGTACATTATAGTGGGGGACAGAACATGAGACAATACAGTAACAAACAAAACACGAGGGGGTCAAGGGCCCTGCTCTTTCGAGCTTATAATCTAGGAGGGAGGGGATAGTGATACAGGAGGAAGTGGCTGTGGGGGATGGAGTGGTAGGAGGAGTGGAGGAGATCGGCTGTTAGGTGAGGGCGGGGTAGGCTTCCCTGAAGAGATGGGTTTTTAGGGTGCGTCTAAAGGTGAGGAGGGTAGGTGACAGTCTGATGGATTGGGGTAGCGAGTTCCAGAGGATGGGGGAAGTCCTGGAGAAGTCCTGCAGTCGGGCGGGGGAGGAGGAGACCAGGGAGCTAGAAAGTAGGAGGTCTTGTGAGGAGCGAAGAGTACGAGTTGGGTGGTATTTGGGTATCAGGTCGGTGAGGTAGTTTGGGGCAGCATTATGAATGGCTTTGTATGTATGTGTTAGTAGTTTGAATTGAATGCATTGGGCAATCGGGAGCCAGTGGAGGGAATGACAGAGGGGGGTGGCAGAAGCGGAGCGGTTGGTAAGGTGGATGAGTCTGGCCGCTGAGTTCAGGATAGACTGAAGCGGGGATAGTCTGAAGAGGTAGGCCGGTGAGAAGGGAGTTGCAGTAGTCCAGACGTGAGATAATAAGGGAGTGAACGAGTTGTTTAGTAGTGTCTGGGGTTAGGAACGTACGTATTTTGGAGATGTTGCGGAGGTGGAGCCTGCATGTGTTTGCCAACGATTGGACATGGGGTTGGAAGGACAGGTTTGAGTCTAGAGTGACACCTAGGACTTTGACTTGCGGGGTGGGACTGATGGTGGCATTGTTGGTCGTGATGGAGAGGGTGGGGGGGGGGGCGCGGGCTGGGGGAAAAATCAGGAGCTCGGTTTTGGAAAGGTTCAATTTGAGGAAATTGAGCGACATCCAGTCTGATATGTCGTTCAGTAGGTGGGTGATACGGGCGGAGACTGAAGGGGTGAGGTGAGGGGTGGAGAGGTAAATTTGCGTGTCATCGGCGTAGAGGTGATAGTTGAAGCCATGGGAGTGTATCAGTTTGCCAAGGGAGGAGTTGTAGATGGAGAAGAGACAGAGCCTTGGGGGACCCCAACAGAGAGGGGGAGAGAAGGGGAGGTGGTAGCATTATAGGTAACGCTGAAGGAGCGTTGGGATAGATAGGAGAAGAGCCAGGAGAGAGCAGAGTCTCTGATGCCGAGGGAGTGTAGTTTATTAAGGAGGAGGGGGTGGTCAACTGTGTCGAAGGCCGCGGAAGGTCGAGGAGTAAGATATGTAAGATGGGTGATTGTGTAACTTACAGCACATTGCCAGTGACAGAATCTTCCAGGTGAGAGTACTGCTTAGAGTCACTGATTCACTGGTCCATACTGTATGCTGTTGAATATCACTCATTTGCATGAGAGCAGAATCTCAATAGTCCGATCGAACGTTCTCCAACAACAAGATTGCTTGCCCGATGTCAGTCTTATGGTTCATTAGTTTGTCCTTTTGTATTATAGTTATGGCTACAAAGAGAATAAAAAAAACTATAACGTGATCAATCAGCGCATTGACTGATCGATCATTTTATAGTTTGTTTATTGTTTAAATTATTTTGATCCGCAGCTATAGAATTTAAAAATATTGGACTGCATGGGGTAAAAGCACGAGAAATTGATGTTTTCATTTCATGACTGTAATTTGATTATTTTTAAAGTTCAATTGCATAAATTAAACAACTTCATAGGTTATACTCTATGTAGTGATCATACACTGACGTACGGATTAAGGGAGAAGTACAGCCAAAGCTCTTTTGGCTGTACTTCTCCTGTGGACAACAGGGGTGCAGTTCGTTCTGCATTCTTATGACCTGTTTTCAGCTGACAGCAGGCTTCAACCCGCTGTCGGCTGACGTCACTCAGCTGATCCAGCTTGGGAAAAGATCCCGACTTTAAAGTCGGGATTCACCCCAGAGTCTGGAATGGAACCTGGCTCAGCCTCTCAGCAATCTGATGAGAGCCTGAACCAGCTCCTCTCTCCTCCTCCATAGCCTTGCGCTCCAGGAAGAGTGGGGGGAGGGAGGGGGGCAGAGCAGACAGCGGTGACTGACAGTCGCTGCTCTCTGATCAGAGCAGCTGAGAACTCAGCAATCAGTGGTCATCGGACAAATGCTGCATCCACCTAGGTAAGTATGATTTTAAAAAAATATATACCATACTTCTCTTTTAGGCATGTGAAGCAAAAATGGCCTCTTTCCAGTCTTCCTTTGTTTGATCTTCTGCTGTAGCTCAGCTTTATGTGCAGTTTTAGACCACAAGGTTGAGACATCTTCACTTAAAGTGTTACTGATGTCTGAAATTTTTTAAAATCATTTTAAAACATTTGTATACTCACCTGCTCTGTGCAATGGTATTGCATATAGTAGCCTCCGATCTTCCTCTTTTTGGTTCCCCTGCTTGCAATCTTGGCTCCTTTTCTTCTTTGTGTGTCCACATAGCAAGCTGATTGCTGGGGGGCACACGGTGCATGCTCACTCCCAAACTGTGTGTCTACGGAGCCGCACTCCATAGACATATACAGCAGAACGTAGCCCCACTTCCTACTCACTGCATTCGATTGACAGCAGCAAGAGTCAATGGCTCCTGCTGCTGTTTGAGTCCCTGTGTGAGGAGGAAGAGAAGGAGAAAAGACACAGCCGTGCACAGCGCTGATCCATTTTCCTTCACACAGGGAAGGGGGAGCACAGGGAAACTGAAAATATTTTTTACCTTAATGCAAGCAATGCATAGTTACATAGTTAGTTTGGCTGAAAAAACACAAAAGTTCCAGTTCAACCATTAAAAAAAAAAAAAAAAAAAAAAGTTATAATCCTACACCCACAGTTGATCCGGAGGAAGGCAATAAAACCCAGCAAAGCACGAAACAATTTGCTCCTGCAGGGAAAAAATTCCTTCCTGATCCCCCAAGAGGCAATCATTAAGGAAAAAACTGTTTTAGGTTTAATGTCACTTTAATAATCATTCTGTTTAAATTATTACATGCATTATATATGCAGTAAATTGGAAATGATATCTAAATGTTCACAGATAAATATAAGTATGATTCCTGTTTTGTCAAGTAAATTCCTTTTCACTACCCATGTGCAAGTTAAACACAGTTTTTTATTATTTATCCTCATGAGGATCGAATACTTTAAAAAAAGTACATGTGGTTTTATACAGTTGTGTTCAAAATAATAGCAGTCAGACATCACTAACCTGATCAATCGCTGTTTTTGGTAGAAATTATATTTCTACATGGCAAATAATTTACTAGCAGGTGTAGTAGAGTAATAGAAATCCAACTGACCCAACAGTCATGACATGCATGCTGATGATTCTGTGTAATTGAATGACTAATTGAAAGGGGCATGTTCAAAATAATAGCAGTGTGGAGTTCTATTAGTGAGGTCATTCATTCTTTGAAAAACAGGTGGCAATTATTGCCCTTATTTAAGGAAGGAAGGCAGCAAATGTTGTCCATGCTGGTTACAGTGCATTTCTCTGAAATTCTGAGGAAAAGGGGTCGTTCCAGACATTGTTCAGAAAAACAGCGTACCTTGATTAAAAAGTTGATTGGAGAGGGGAAAACATATAAAGAAGTGCAGAAAATGATAGGCTGCTCAGCTAAAATGATTGCAAATGCTTTAAAATGGCAACCAAAACCTGAAAGACGTTGAAGAAAGTGAAAAACTACCATTCGAATGGATAGAAGAATAGCCAAAATGGCAAGGACTCAGCCAACAATCAGCTCCAGGAAGATCAAAGAAGGTCTAAAGTTACCTGTGAGTACTGTTACAATTAGAAGACACCTATGTGAAGCCAAGCTATCTGCAAGAAGCCCCCGCAAAGTCCCACTCTTGAAAAAATGTGCTGAAGAGGTTACAATTAGCCAAAGAGCACATTGACTGGCCTAAAGAGAAATGGCGCAACATTTTGTGGACTGATGAAAGTAAGATTGTTCTTTTTGGGTCTAGTGGCCGGAGACAGTTTGTCAGACGACCCCCAAACACTGAATTCAAGCCACAGTACACTGTGAAGACAGTGAAGCATGGTTGCGCAAGCATCATGATATTGGGATGTTTCTCATACTACGGTGTTGGGCCTATTTATGGCATACCAGGGATCATGGATCAGTTTGAATACATCAGAATACTTGAAGAGGTCATGCTGCCTTATGCTGAAGAGGAAATGCCCTTGAAATGGGTGTTCCAACAAGACAACGACCCCAAACACACCAGTAAGCGTGCAACATCTTGGTTCCAGACCAACAAGATTGACGTTATGGAGTGGCCAGCCCAATCCCCGGATCTTAATCCAATAGAAAACTTGTGGGGTGACATCAAAAATGCAGTTTCTGAGGCAAAACCAAGAAATAGAGAAGAACTGAGGAATGTAGTCCAATCATCCTGGGCTGGAATACCTGTTCACAGGTGCCAGAAGTTGGTTGACTCCATGCAACACAGATGTACAGCAGTTCTCAGAAACAGTGCTTATACAACTAAATATTCATTAAGTGATTCAAAGGAAAGCAAAATCTTCAAACATTTTTCAGTTTATATAGTGAATGTTTGAGTTTGTAAAGAAGAATACAAACACTGCTATTTTTGTGGACAGTCTAATATTCACTTTTCTTCAATTTTTTTAGAGGAACAACACAAATTTGATATATTTATCTTTATGTTTTAATTTGGAATAGAATGTGTAGTGTTCCCAATGCATTTGTGTGCATGGAAATAAAAGCTATCAGAAGGATTTTGAGCTTTATTCACTTTTTCAACACACTGCTATTATTTTGTACACAACTGTATATACTGTACAGTCAGCAGCACTGATGAACTCCTATGACAGCAGGAATGTTTGTACTTGATAGATTTATAAAATAGTAGAGTTATTATGGAGAGCACAGGTTTGGATTTTTTTCATCTCCTGTCATACAGGAGGAAGATTTACAATGGATAATATTTATTTACCCATAGGAATGCTAGAAATTGTACATCGAACTGCTGACTAATTGCTGATAAATGACTTTTCAGTTAATGGTCAAAATGATATTTTCCCTAAAGTCTTCATTATCGTGAATCTGAGTTTTTTAAATGGACAAAACTTATTGAATTGGTTACAGCTTTACAACAATATAACCACTGTGGGTATGAGATATGTGGGACAGAGTTGAATTAATAATTTCCCAAATGTAAGGCATTTTGGCCATAAGAGATCAGAGTGGTGATAGTTCAGTCAGCCATTCTCAACCTTTTTAAAAAGGAGGAACCCTTTGAAATACATTTCTGGTCTCAGGGAAGCCAACAATTACTAAATCTACAGCTTATGGTATACTACGTTGATGGTCAGTGGGAAGAATGCGCCTTACATTAGTGCTCAGTGGGAAGAATCCCCCTTAAAAATAGCTAAAAAGATCATTGGTTTCAGCAATTACCTATCTCAGAGTAAGAAATTGCTCATTAATCAGGGAAACCCTAGCAATCTCTAGAGAAATCCTAGAGAACCCTTGTTGAGAAAGGATGGTCTAAGTCAGGGCTTAAAATTTCAAGTCTAGACCTACTAGCCAGGCACAAACGTTACTCTCCATCAGTTGCCCCACCCAACCTTGCCCAGGTCCGCCTCCAACCCAACCCCTGGCCCATACCCCAACCCCGCCCCCAGCCCTGCCCCCAACCACTCCTCCGTAAAGCTTATGAAATTAAATTTTTTGTTAGAATAAACTTTATTCTAACGAAAAATTTAATTTCATAAGCTTTAAGAAAGAAAGAGAGAGAGAAGGAGGGAGGTCAGAGAAAGGGGGTGTGTGAGAGAGAGGGAGGGGGTCAGAGAGAGGGGGTGAGAAAGAGAGAGGGGGGGTGAGAGAAAGGGAGGGGAGTCATAGAGAGGGGGGGTTGTGAGAGACTCCTAGCCTGTCCCTGTCTGCAGTTCCTCCTGTGCCTCCTTGTCCCAGTACCCATCTGCTGTGTGAGATAAGGTGTGAGTGTGATGCTCAGTACGATACCTTCAAAGGCAGCAGGATGTGTATGATAGCCAGCAGTGGGCAGGGTCTGGTCTTGCTCTTGGTGAGGACAGGAGGTGCTCTACTCCTTCCAGCGCATCTATGTGATGTGAGATGGAGCGCTCCCTGGCTGCCTGCACTTCTAGTCTGTCCCCATTCTCTGGGATCCCGGAAAGTCTGTCTTCCGGTCCCGGGAGCAGAGAGGAGGTTGTGTGAGGGGATGCGCATGTGTCCAACATCACCATAACAATCTTACACCGGAGTGGCCATCGGATACAGACAGCTAGACGAGCCACAGGACACAAGTATTGGGGGAGGTAGGAGAACCTCATACAGTACAGTTGATAGGTAAAAGAAAAGGGAGTGATAGAAGGTGCAGGAGTGGTCAGTAATGGGCAAGGAATAGCCAACAATAACACTCGCCCCCATGTTATTTCCACTCGCCAAATGCGAGCAGTTGAGTGGACATTTTAAGCCCTGGTCTAAGTAATATCTGTTATTAAATAACCAGTGATTGTTATTACAGTACATCATCCATGATAAAACAAAATAAGATGCATTAAACAATGTACTTCTTATGAGCCTTTGAGCTGATTGTCTGCCTTTAACAGTTCAGTGGTTAGTAATGACAACACATCACTTTTTTTATCACTGTGGAAATGTACAGAAAAATTCTGTTCTTGATTTATTTTACATTATTTTGCATCACTGTTTAAAAGAAATATAGTGCTAATTCATTAACTGCTTCCCTGTCGCCCAAACCAGAACTACTGCTACAGAGCGGCAGGGCTGTGCAAAATCATGTAATTTTGCATTACCACCATTGGCAGCTACAGATGTCGATTATTGGGTCCCGGCCAAAGATTCCCTGCCAGCACCCGGCAATCGGCAAGTATCACTGACAGGGGAGAGACATGTGTGAAAACAACACGTCTTTCTCCTGCCAGCAGTAACATGCTGCTGTGTATTTCTCTGCACAGCAGGGAAATACACAGCAGTATGTTTCCCTATTAAAACGCACACAGTAAAACACACACAGTACATAGGTAACCCTTTGATCGCCCCAGATGTTAACCCCTTCCTGCCCAGTGTCAGTAGTACAGTGTCAGTGCTTTTTATTAGCACTGATCACTGCATTAGTGTCATTGGGATGTCAGTGGCAGTTAGGCAGTCCCCCCCAGTGTCAGAATGCCTGCCGCAGTCTTGCAGTCCCACTATAAGTCGCTGATCACCGCCATTACTATTATAAAAACAATTCCAATATATATACCGCCATTTGCAGATGCTATAACTTTCATGTAAACCAATTAATTTACATGTATTGGAATTTTTTGTAGCAAAGACCTGTAGCAGAATACATTGTAGCCTAAATTTATGACGAGATTTTTAAAAACATTTTTACTGGATATGTTTTATAGCAAAAAGTAAAAAATATTGGTTTTTTTTTTCAAAATTGTCGGTCTCTTTTTATCTAGAGCGCAAAAAGTTAAAAGCGCAGAGGCAATCAAATACCACCAAAAGAAAACTCTATTTGTGGGGACAAAAAATCCATACATTTCATTCGGATGCAGCGTTGCATGACCGCTCAATTTTAGTTAAAGTAGCACAGCGCTGTATCGCAAAAAATGGCCTTGTCGGGGGGGAGGGGGGGGTAAATCCTCTGGAGTGCAAGTGGTTAATGAAGATGTTTTCTACATAGTAGTGAATCCAAATAGTTGTATCGTGTCCATGTGCAAGATCAAACTTTTTTTCCTCAGGTACTACTGTCAAAAAAATGTTAATCCAGAAGATATACAGTATTTTCATGGATGACAGATTGCTACATGTGTAAAGTATTGCTTCAACTATGAGACCATAACAGGTCCAGACAAGACAACCTGACACGTATTCAATGCCCACTGCAGTAAACATTAGAGCTCTGGTTTCTTGGTTTAACAATATATGCTGTGAGTCAAAATACCTTTAACTTTATGGTTATTCTTAAAGTTAGGCAGAGTGTTCTGGAATTTGCAATGGGGTTTTCCAATCTACGTAACTCAATGATTAACAAGGGAGTTTATTTTTAAAGGAAAGATTAAACTGATGTAAACACACAGGAAAATCTAGTCTCCGGCTCTATGTAGTGCTCTTGTTTCTGCTTATTTTTTGTGTGTTAAACCACTTGTCTTCCTGAGGATTTAACCCTCTTCCTGACCAGGCTAGCAATATGGCGCTGCGTTACTTTAACTGGCAGTTGCGCGGACATTGAACGCTGTACCTAAATGAAATTTATGTAATTTTTTTCCGACAAATAGAGCTTTCTTTTGGTGTTATTTGATCATCTCTATGTTTTTAATGTATTCTCCTATAAACATAAAAAGACCATCAATTTTGAAAAACAAAAAATATTTTTGACTTTTTGCTATAAAACATAACCAATTAAAAAAATAACATTTCTTCAAAAATGTAGGTCAAAATGTATTCTGCTACGTCTTTGCTTAAAAAAATCCCAATATGTTTAAATTAATTGGCTTACTTGAAAGTTATAGTGTCTACAAATGGCGGTATATATACTGGAATTTTTACTTTTTAAACTAGTAATGGCGGCAATCAGTAACTTATAGCGGGACTGCGGTGGGCATTCTGGCACTGGGTGGGAACTGACTAATGGCCACTGACTTCTCCAGTGACACTAATACAGTGATCAGTGCTAATAAAAAGCATTGAAACTGCACTAATAACACTGGGCAGGAAGGGGTTAACATCTGGGGTGATCAAAGGGTTAGCTGTGTGTTGTGCTTACACTGTGTGCTGTTTTACTAGGGAGACATGCTGCTTTCTCTCTCTCTGCTGTACAGAGAGGAAGAGAGAAAGCAGCATGTCCATGCTGACAGGAGAGAGATCTGTATTGTTTACACAACAAGATTTAGTGGCAATCACTGAGTGCTGGCCAAGAATTGCCGGCCGGGCCTGGTGATTGACATCCACTGCAACTAATGGCAGCACGGTAGGGTGGTGCGCGCCTCCTACCCGGAAATGCGAAATCACGTATATTTATGTGATTTTGCGCAGAGCGGCCGCCCTGTAGCAGTATATCTACTATAGGGTGGTAGGAAAGCGGTTAACACGTTACAGCTCAAAAAACAAGACTACATAAATCATGCCTTATGTCCTTTAGAAAAAAAAACTCCAATAAAGTCCCTGTCAGAGGAAAGCTCACCCAGCAGGTAAAAGCCAGACTATGGAGGCTTACGGGTTGCATCCAGATTTTCTTACTGCAGCAAAATGCTGACAGGAGAGAGATCTGTGTTGTTACACACAGATCTCTCCCCGCTCAGCTTTAGTGGCAATCACCGAGTGCTGGCCGAGAATTGCCGGCCGGGCCCCGGTGATTGATATCCACTGCAACTAATTGCAGCACGGGTAGGGCGGTGCGCGCCCCTGGTTGGGACGTTGAATGTTGTACTAACAGGAAGTCTTGCTTGAGCTGAAAGCGGAGTTCCACTCACTCTGTAAAAAAATAAAAGTCAGCAGCTACAAAAACTGTAGCTGCTGACTTAAAAAACAGCCACTCACCTGTCCCACGATCCCGCAGTGTCCTCCCCACAGCCCGTTTCACCAGCCGTCTGGTGTTCCAGGCACAGGCATCTTCAGTGTGTGTACCCTGCTGTGACAGCTTGCGGCTTCACAGCCGGGTGCCCACTGCACAGCGCTGCACTTCCTAAAATGGTCCTGTAGTCTTCTGGGACCTGTCACGTGTCCCAGAAGACTACAGGGAGGGAGGGTAGGAGGACAACTTCTGCTTCCAATCACCTAGGTGAACGCAGTGGAAGTGGGAGCGGGTACCTGTCAATTTCGCTCCCCAAAGGTGCCAATCGTTAATAGGCAGTGGGGGACCAGTCTTTAAAGCGGAACTTCCCCTTTTGGGTGGAGCTCCACTTGAATCTGAAGACAAAGTATGTCACATTTCAGTTTGTTGATAAATAAAGCTGATTTTAAGTTCACTGAACTATCTGCCAAGAGTCTGCTTACCTCTCTGACACTGACAAGATGTACTGGTAGAGTTCAGACAGACACCCTAGAAGATAGTTATATAAATGTACTGTAGATAGTTAGAATTATTTTACTTAGAGGTGTGGATAATTTAGGACATTTGATAATTGGCATGATTCTGATGGATGGAGAGTTCTAGTTTAACCACTTGCCTACCAGGCACTTATACCCCCTTATTTACCAGGCCAATTTTCAGCTTTCAGCGCTGCCGCATTTTGATTGACAATTGCACGGTCATGCAACATTGTACCCATATGAAATTTTGATCATTTTTTTCTCACAAATAGAGCTTTCTTTTGGTGGTATTTAATCGCCACTGGGTGCTTTAATTTTTGCGCTATAAACAAAAAAATTGCAAAAAATTAGAAAAAAAAAAAAAGTTTCTTTGTTTCTATTATAACATTTTTCAAACAGGTAATTTTTCTCCTTCACTGATGTGCGTTGATGAGGCAGCACTGATGGGCACTGATAGGTGGCACTGATGGGCACTGATAGGCAGCACTAAAGGGCACTGATAGGCAGTAGTAATGAGGTGGCACAGATAGGCGGCACTGATAGGCAGCACTAATGAGGTGTCACGGATAGGCGGCACTAATATGCAGCACTGATAGGCGGCACTGATAGGTGACACTGATTATGGGTACTGATAGACGGCACTGACTGGCATCACTGCTGGGCACTGACTGGTGGCACTGACTGGCACAACCACTGGGCACTGACTGGTGGCACTGACTGGTGGCACTGACTGGTGGCACTGACTGGCAGCACTGCTGGGCTGCACTGGTGGGTGGCACTGGTGGGCAGCACAGGTGGGTGGCACTGGTGGGCACAGGTGGGTGGCACTGGTGGGCACAGGTGGGTTGGAACTGGTGGGTGGCACTGCTGGGCACAGGTAGGTGGCACTTCTGGGCACAGGTAGGTGGCACTGCAGAGTGGCACAGGTGGGTGATCTGCTGGGCACAGGTGGGTGCTCTGCTGGGCACAGGTGGGCGGAGCTAGTGGGCGCACTGCTGGGCACAGGTGGGCAGAACTTGTGGGTGGCACTGCTGGGCACCGATCATCAGGGCACTGATCATCAGTGCCCTGATGATCGGTGCTGATCCCCACTCTGACAACTGCCGGTTCTCGGCAGTACTTTCCTCACGATCTGACAGCGTGAGGAAAGTGCAGCCGAGAACCGGCAATTGAATTTCCCGGTGATCAGCGTGTCATTGGACACAGCTGATCACGTGGTAAAAGACCACTGTGATTGGCCTTTTACCACATCACGTGATCAGCTGTGTCTGTAGGACACAGCGATCACGGAGATCGCCGGGTGCGCGCCCCCTGGGGCGCGCAGGAGAGCACGTTCTGGGAGGACGTCATATGACGTCCACCCAGAACTGGCCGGCCGCAGTGCAGCCGTCATTCGGCTATCTGCGGTCGGCAACTAGTTAATAGATCTTTCCAAACAAATTGTGATTTTGGGCAGCACAGTGGCTAAATGGTTAGCACTTCCACCTGGCAGTACTAGGGTCATTGGTTCGAATCTTAACCACGGCACCACCTGCCTGGAGTTTGCATGTTCTCCCTGTGCCTGCGTGGGTTTCCTCCGGGTACTCCGGTTTCCTCCTATACTCCAAAGACATGCTGGTAGGCGAATTGGATCCGGTCTAAATTGTCCCTAGTATGTGTATGTATGAATGTGAGTTAGGTACCTTAGATTGTACGCCCCTTCAGAGTTAGGGACTGATGTGAATGCACAATATATATATTGGTAAAGTGCTGCGTAAATTGACGGCGCTATATAAGTACCTGAAATAAATAAATAATAAATAAATACATTTTTCGATTCCCTTGAATGTGCACTTGATAGACAAATGATGAAATTTCTGCATCCCGATATTAAGGAAAAACAACAAATCCTAGAATCTTCAGTTACTTAGTGTTTGATTCTACATACAGTTTGTACTGTACATAAATAACTTTGCATTCCTGTACAAAAATAAGTCTTATGTTCTCAAACATCCCATTTTCAAAGCAGAACTGGTGGTAGTTACAAAATTCTAAATCAATACTAATCCTGTGCTTAGAATTGCTGCGAGCATAGAAATTGTCCCCTTTTGTGTCAAACAAAAATGCATTTCTAATAGCGACCAGGCAAAATTCCAAGTGCAAGGCCTTGTGGAAGTTATTCAACTATTTAAGATAGGCAGTAATTGTCCTTACTGTTTTTCTACTGAATTCACAGGACATGGGGCGTATTATTAAGTTGGGAACAACAAGCACTTTTTTGAGGTCTAATTTGAGAAGAAAAATATAAGCTAATGCTAATATAAGTTCCCTTGCAATCACAATATATTAAGTATATTTGTTTGTTCTTTTATGCCCACGTCCACAACTGGTAATATTCACACACAGAATAGCTAAACATTTTATTATACAGAGCAACAATCCATCATTGTTAACAGCTTCCTGACCGCCCTGTAGCAGAACTATTGCTACAGGGCGACAGGGCTGCGCAAAATCATGTGTATATATACGTGATTTTGCATTTCTAGGTAGGAGGCGCGTGTGCCGCACTACCCGCGCTGCCATTGGTGACTTCAGCTGTCTATCACCCGGTCCCAGCTGGCACCTGACGATCGCTGGGGAACACTGACAGGGAAAAGATCTGTATGTAAACAATACAGATCTCTCCCCTGTCAGCACCAGCATGCTGCTTTGTATTGCTCTGCATGCTGTAGCACGGTCCCTGGAAGAGAGAGAGGGAAGGAGCCTCTAGAAGCCCATTGCTGTGTGTGGGAAAACCAGAGAGTACAGAGTGCAGCCCAACTTGCTGTGCACAATGAGCAGACACCTAATCAGAGAGATCACTGCTGCCATGTCACTGGGTCTAGTGGGAGAGCCTTGTGGCCATTGCTTGCTGCAACCACTAGAGACTGAGCCCTTAGGAACGACTCAGACACAGGGGCGGACTGACCATTGGGGAACTCGGGCACTGCCCGAGGAGCCCGGGGTCAGTAGGGGACCCCATGAGATGCCCTGGTACCTTTCATAGGCTTTTTTGGGTGTGATTTGAGTGTGGGTGAGGACACAGGGGCCCCATGATCCCCTATTGCCCAGGGGCCCCATGAGTTGTCAGTCCGCCCCTGCTCAGACAGCTACTTTATAGCTCTATTACTGCTTGCAGGCCTTGCTGACTGTATTTAAGCATGCTAACGGTTATTGGGCCACAATGTTTTTCTGGCTGAAGGGTCAGGACTAAGAACTGCCCCTTAACAGTTGCTACCCAGAGACCTTTAGCCCCCTTCACTTAGCTGAAAAGTTACCTATTAGAAGAGGCTGCACCATACCCCAGCCAACTCCTTAGCATGTACTCTAATCCAGTTGTACTATTGCTACCTGCATTATAGGTAGCATTTATTTGCACTGTTTTTTGCTGAATTTGCTGATTCCCACAGTTTAGTGTGTAGACAGGTGCAGTCTGTTTTCTCCAATGTAGGTGGCGCTGGACCTGAGTGGTACCACAGCCCGGAGAACAAGTCAGGAGAAACCTGGTTTCTCTATGGTTTCCTGGTCCCTGAAGGCAGCTACACTGCATCCAGGGGACCTCTGGTGGCCATCTTGGGTCAGCAGATGCTTTAAAGGTCCCTGCCCCCAGAGTAGAGAAAGAGCACCCGTCTGCAAGGGAAAGTATTAGCGGCAAGGAAAGGTTGTAGATGAGTATGGACAGGCTAGGGACTCGCAATCCTGCATGGAACCCTCCCATTTGGGATCGGATCAGCCCGGCCACATTCCACTCTCTGAAGACAGATGCTGTTGGTGCATCTTTACCTCTCTGCCTTGAACTGAACTGTCAATGTTACCCTAATTGGTGCTCTCCTGCTGGGGTTGTCTGTAGTTGGCATTTTCTATAATACAAGGTTTGAGGTTACCTTCCTCCAGACTCTGTGTCTTTACTGCAGCTACACCACACTGCACTTATTAACTAGTGGTATAGAAAGTGATTACTATGGTATATTTGTCATTCTGTCTGGCAGACTGTGTCCAAATTTACCCGCTATGTGCTCATTTATGTTCAAACTGCCATTTATTTATTTATTTGAGGTACTTATATGGTGCCATCAATTTAAGCAGCGCTTTACATATATATTGTACATTCACATCAGTCCCTAACCCTCAAGGGGTGTACAATCTAAGGTCCCTAACTCACATTCATATATATACTAGGGACAATTTAGACAGGAGCCAATTCACCTACCAGCATGTCTTTTGAGTGTGGGAGGAAACCCACGCAGGCACAGGGAGAACATGCAAACTCCAGGCAGGTGGTACCGTGGTTGGAATTTGAACCCACGACCCTAGTACTGCCAGGTGGAAGTGCTAACCATTTAGCCACTGTGCTGCCTTTTATTCTAACTTGTATCAATAGATTAAATGTATTGACCACTAAAAGCGTGTGTGTCTCTTTTCTGATAGTAACCCGCAGCCAGGTCAATGGTATCTATACTTGTGGCTTTATATGTGCTTGCAGTGATTTGTATTAAACCAGGTGTGTCAGAGGGGCTGAGGTTGGTCTTGGAGTCGAGGCGCAGAACAGAGACCTTAAAATTACCAAGCAGCTCCTTCAGCCGTAGCACTACACAATGCCATCACCCGAAACTGTGTAGGTGTTGACCAACATAGTAAACATACTGTGACCCCTTTACTTCAATTTTGTTTGGCCCACTGTTTCATTTGAGTTTGATATGCCTGCTTTAAAATATATGAACGCCACACTATTTAATCTGAAAGGTGTTGAAAAGCATTAGAAGATATACTGGCCCATTTCTATAATAAGACTGACCTCAAATAGTGATGTAATACAAGCAGAGGAGTATGGTGACTAACACATCTTTCCAGTTTAGCCACAATTTCTCAACACAGATTGAGATCAGGAAACTGCATTAATGAAAGATAATGTCTGAAATGTTTTTATGTGGTGACGGTTTTCATTGCCATTCTGAAATGATCAGAAACATTACAACATGTACCTGATCAATAAAAAAAATGTTCAGAGGGGATGTGGAATTTATGACATTGTCAGTGGGCTGGGAGATGAAGACTATGTTATGACGACCTTTTTCAGGCCATACTTCCTTGCACCACTGTAGCCATCATTTTCTGTCAGGATCAGTCATGTCTCAATCAGTATAGATGGGTTTTAAAGAAGAACTAAACTGTTTCCTTGGCAGCTTATGTTTTCCCGATACTAACTTGCAATGCCCTGTTCTGTACTGTTGTGCTGATTTACTAAAACTGGAGAATGTAAAATCTGGTGCAGCTGTATATAATAGCCAATCAGCTTCTAACTTCAGCTTGTTCAATTAAGCTTTCACAAAAAAAACCTGGAAGCTGATTGGTTTCTATGCACAGCTGCACCAGATTTAGCACTCTTCAGTTTTAGTAATCGACCCCTCTGTCTCTATATGGAGGCGACAATCTTTGTAGTGGCAGGGCTTTGCTTCCTCAAGTCAGAGCATCCAGCAAGGAGACCAGTGATCTTTACAATAGTGACACCACCAAATCTCACTCTAAATTTCCTGACTCTAGCACTTGGAGCAGTAGTGCTTGATATCTCACGTTGCAGATATACAGCAATGAGGCTATAGACACAGTAGAGTCTGGATACCCTTCCATACTAAGAAATACTCTGCTATTTTTCAGGAGGAATTCAAGACAGAAGCAGGGGCGGACTGACCATTTGGAAACTGAGGCACTGCCCGAGGGCCCAGGGTCAGTAGGGGGCCCCATGAAATGCCCCTGGTACCTTTTTCATAGGTTTTTTTGAGTTTGGGCAAGGACACAGGGGCCCCATGATCCCCTATTGCCTGGGGGCCCCATGAGTTGTCAGTCCACCCCTGGACAGAAGGTACATTTTTTAGGGTACTGTGGCACAATTATCACTTCTGCTTGTTCCCTATAGCAATGCAAGTCTTCAATTTTTTTATTCTGTTTTGCTTTAATTTCTCAGTCATTCATCCCAAATCATTCAGAGTTAGGTATATCTCTACTTCGGACATCTTAAAGCGGAGTTCCACCTGAAAAAAAAAAAAGTCAGCAGCTACAAAAACTGTAGCTGCTGACTTTTAAAATACAAACACTTACCTGTCCCTCGGTCCAGCGGTGTCCTCACCACCGCTGGTTTCACCGGCCGTCTTCTTTGACTGGCCCCGGAATCTTCACTGTGGGCACCCGGCTGTGGCAGCTTGCGGCTTCACAGCTAGGTGCCCAGTGCGCATGTGCGAGAAGCGCTGCGCTTTGTGAATGGCCCCGTAATGTTCTGGGACCTGTCACATGTCCCAGAAGACTACGGGAAGGGAGGGGTGGGGGGACAACTTCTGCTGCCGATCGCCTAGGCGATACCTGTCAAAATCGGGGACAAAGGCGTAAAGCTGAACTTCCCCTTTTGGGTGGAGCTCTGCTTTAATTCTACACACATTCAGAAATGTTCATGTATTTTTGTGCAAAAACGGCATCAACAGTGTTCAGTAGAGATATATTCTGCAGCCAGTAGATGGCAGTGTTTATAAGTTTATAGCTACATCTATGACTATACTCTGTCAGGGGTGCTCAACCTTTCGAAGAGGGAGGTCACTTAAGTGATTTGGTAACGCAGTTGCGGGCCACAATAAAATGAAAGGGTTCAAAACGCAATTTTTTTTTTTTTGAATAGCATAATGAACATTTTCCTCCTGCAGCTGCTGAATGCCTGCGGGAGGGAGATGAGGAGAAGCCGGCTTTCAGAGGTTGCAAGAGGAAAATCGAGAGGATCTGTTCCTGTATATGCCACTCCCACTGCCCCTTCTGTCCAAGTGTAAAGCAGAATGACGGGGAGGCTGCATGGGCCCCCTGGAGCATGGGGTGGAGTTGTCATTGCTACCTCTGATGCTACCCCACTGGTTGGGGGTGTGTGGTAAAAACATGTCTCAACAATGGGCTTTATCGCCCACCAAATCACAAATATAAACGAGCCCTTACTCTCCTGAGTCCCGTATAATGCTGCTTTCACACTGATGATTAGCTGTACTTTGCCATAGACATCTATTATATCTAATGGGTGTTTTGCAGGATATAATAGAAGTGTGCTTCCCTGGTTTGAGATCGAGGGCCACATCAGAGGGCTCCAAGGGCCACAGGTTGAGCACCCCTGCTCTGTCTTCTTCCTGAATAAAGGTCCTGTTTGCTATTAGCAGAGAAGCAGCAGATAAACACAAGTGGACTGTGGACTGTCTGTTCTGAAGGGCTATATACAGAATCTCTAACAGTTATGAATGTCCATTTTCCAGTTTCTCAAACCTGCATTACAAACTAATTCACATTTAGAAGAAAACGCACACAAATTACGGTCCGAGTAATTCAGCCTGGAGCCAGAGTCTGCTAGAACCAGGGGCGGATTGATCATTTGGGAACTCGGGCACTGCCCGAGGGCCAGGGGTCAGTAGGGGCCCCATGAAATGCCCCTGGTACCTTTCATAGACTTTTCTGGGTGTGGTTTGAGTGTGGGCAAGGACACAGGGGTCCCATGATCCCCTATTGCCCGGGGGCCCCATAAGTTGTCTAGAACACTACAAATCTAGCAAAGGATTACCAAACTGCCTGTTCATCAGACTGCTAAAGACTATATATGCTCTCAGCAATACTTGCATATAAATATAACCCCGTCCCAGATAATCTGCCAGATTTGGTTAGGCAAATTTAGTTCAGTGGCTCTCCTGTACTCAGTAGAGCAGCTTGTGATTACTTTAAGCTGCTCTGGGCTCTGTAGTTTGCAGGTTTGATTGCTTCCTTCTGTCTTCGGGAGACTTCCAGAATATGATTGGAGGGAGAGCCAAATGAGCAGTCTAAATATTTATGCAGCCCCAGCCATTCCCTGAGGGAAGGCACCCAGATGGTGGCTGGGAGAGTGTATAAACGGTTTGGAGCCTCAGAGAGTAGGATTCTTCCCCAGGAGGAGAGGTTCCCAACTAGAAGGGCTGCTGCCCCTCCTAGTAGTCCAGCTGAAGAATCTGCTAGTCTCATCGAGGGCCCAGCTGTGTATAGCTGGGGGCTTGTGCTGCTTCAAATTCCTTTGAAAGTAAAAGAGGGGACTCAGTTGGGATCTGGTCTGAAAGATTCACTGAGGAGACTGTCTGTCTGAGTGTGGCGGGAGGGCATCCAAGTAACCGGAGACACTGTGAGTACAGACCTGAATGAAGCATCCTAGTGTCTGTTGCTGTTGACTGTTGGCCTGGAACATTGCCATGGTTGTCCCAGTGCTGTTCACTATGTGTTCCACAGCTTCCCTAGATCCCAACCAAGTTAATCTGCAATAAACTTTTAAAAGACAACCCCTAGAATGAGCCAAAGGAGTGAATGTTGCTGTTTGCCTGGCTATCTCTGCTCTAGTGCGAAAAGAACTTGGGACAAATCTAGCGGCCCTTAAGGGGGTGAGCATTACATGCGTCTGAGCTCCACAAGGAAGAAAATATGACAATATTGTGTGAGAACACCTTTGGGCAGGTGCCAACTTGTATATAATATCAAAATACAAAGAAACAACATGGACTGAGAATACGGCACCTGTCACATGCAAAAATATCCAATTCTTTATTGCAAATAAATACATTGTAATAGAATAAAAAAAGACCAGAGGGGAAACAATATGTAGTCACACAAAACATTACCATATTATTATTATTATTATACAGGATATATATAGAGCCAGCAGTTTGCGCAGCACTTTACAAAATGAAGGTAGACATTACAGTTACAATACAATTTGGTACAAGAGGAAACAGAGGGCTTTGCTAGGAGATATACATATGCCTTGCCCTCTGAAAGGCTATTTGAGAAACTAGCTGAGCCAGTAGAAGCAATGTATACCTGTTATTTGGATTTTATCCTAATTTATTTCTATTTTTCTCAGCCAGCCTTTTTCTTTTGACCTATATTTAGTTACTTTTTCCCTGGATGCAGGCTCTCAGTGTGAAAAAAAAGGTAATCACTCAATTGACTGAGCATAAGTAAGTTGAACATGGGCAGGTCGGTTCACAGGACAGGAACATACAAAAGTACCCTAGCACACTAACCAACTAATCAGCAAAAAACAAAGTCAAACTACTTTAACAATTTGCACTAAGTGCCGGTTCGCACCATAGAAAAGCAGTCTGAATGTGTTTCTGTATGCACGTTTTTGACATGTTTCAGTGCGTTTTTGATGCGTTCCAGTTCATTTTTTCCCCTCTGTTTTCTTCAACTTCAATAAGGACATGTGCATTCCACTATGTTTTTGGTGCGTTCTAGTGCATTTTTGATGAGTTTTGCTGCGTTCCAGTACAGTTCAGTGCAGACAAAATGCAGCATGTACTCTTTTTAACTCTTTTGTGACAAGGAGTTTTTTTAAACTTAGACGCCTTGACCACACACAGTTGCACATTCCTAGTTCTTTGTTGCAAGGTTATGTAACTTTCGCACAGTAAATAGCATTTTAGATTTGAACGGACAAAGTTGTAATATGGTCAAAAAGGTGTTAAAGCTGAACTCCAGGGTTGGACTAAATGTACCTTTGCAGTGGGACCCACCACTCCCCAAAATGCAAGGGTTAACCTGCTCATTGAGTCTTGATGTGTTCAGAGTCATGAGTAATACTTACCTTACCTATCACTCCTGTAGGCTACCTCAATCAGTGTGACTGGTCCGACGTTGCCATCTCTATAAGGCGCTCCAAGCCATAGTCACACTCCTGCCTCCTTCATATACAATGCAGGATTAATAGACCTGCACTGTACATGGTGATGTTGATGGATTTTCCATAACCCAGAGGGCCAGGAAAAAGAAGGAGAATGCTTGAGCCAGCTGCAACATTGGTTAAGGTAAGTAATACTGCCTTTTAATTTCCCCTACACTTAAAATGTTACTAAACCCAGGACCCTGCATTCACTATATCTGGTCTCCCACAGTACACAGGACATGGAAATGCAATTATTTTAGTAAATATAAACTGCTAAACACCTTTTCTCATCAGCAGTTTGAGCAGTCTTGGGACTTTTATCAGTGAAAAAAATGGCCACTGCCCCAGTCTATAACTGGCCTTCATAGCAAGGAGCACACGGAAGGGCGACGCATGTCAAAAAACAAAAGAGAAAAATTCCCAGCTCTAACTTGCCAGTCAGCCTGCAAACAAACCAAATTAACCTGTCTAACAGTATGCGTTAAAAACAGGACTGATTGGCCCTGTGCAGATCACATGCACTCTCCCAAGTCAAAAACAAATCTCTAGCAATACACACTAAACTGAACTTGTGCAGCTTGCACCCAAGGCTCTGTTCTATCAGCAGATGGATTGGTGACTGTGGAAGAAGGGGAAGATCAGAGAAGACAGGATCAAACAGCCCTTTTACACAATGTGGAGAATTAACCCCTTAGGTCCACAGTGAGTATAACAAGCATGCTTTTCTGCATATACAGACTGATTTTACTGTTAAGGGTTTAGTAACACTTTAACAAGAATTTTACCCTTTGCAGTACAGGGGGCCCCACTGTAAGTGTACATTTTGTCTAATTCACAGAGTTCAGGTTTAAAGGTGTAGAGACATACCTACACACTGCGGTATTCTGATATTATATGGCGCTAAATGTCCATTATGGCACACATGCTCAGGAGTAGCAGGAACGATAATGGGGATTTTCAAGAAGATTTTATGTGATCCTGAGTAGGAAAACCTGTAGGAAAAGATCTCCGCAGAGCAAGGACGGATGATTCTGTGGCTTGTCAAGAATGGGGCAGTGAATGGAGACCAGGGGCGGACTGACAACTCATGGGGCCACCGGGCAATAGGGGATCATGGGGCCCATGTATCCTTGCCCAAACTCAAAAAAGACTATGAAAAAGGTACCAGGGGCATCTCATGGGGCCCCCTACTGACCCCGGGCCCTCTGGCAGTGCCCAAGTTTCCAAATGGTCAGTCCGTGATGGAGACCCAATAAGGGTAAGGACCCTTGAAGCACATGATGTATAATTATCTACAGATTTATCTTTTTTGTGTTTTTTTACTTTTTTGAGCATTTATTTCCGGATGTTGTTTACATTGTTTTCTCCCACCTCTGTACCCTCAACCAGTTCTCTAACACCCCCTTCCCTCTCGCTGACCACCACCTCATCATGTTCTCCATCTCCCCTTCCCCCAACCCCCCCCCCAAAAACGCCAAACCATTACCAGCCGCAATCTCCGCAACCTGAACCCGCCTACACAACAGCATCCTCCCACTGTCATGTCCTGACATAGCCACCACCTTGTACAACGACTCACTGTCAGCTGCCCTAGACTCTCTGGCACCCCTAACCACACGCATCATCAAACCCAGGCCGCTTCAACCATGGCAGAATGACAGCACTAAATGCCTCAAACGTCGCAGTCGCGCACTGGAGAGACTGTGGCGCAAAACCAGGTCCCCTCACGCATTCTCCCTCTACAAATCTGCCTTCCTCACTTACACCTCCTCCCTCCACGCCGCCAAGCAGGCCTACTTTGTTAACCTAATCAACACCCTCTCCTCCTGCCCTCGCCGACTCTTCTCCACCTTCAACTCCCTGCTCTCTCCCCCCCTCCTCCACTCAGTACCTCACTGACCGCCCACGAGAATGCCACCCATTTCCGTAACAAGATTGACGCTATCCGCAAGGACATTGTCGACTCGCAATCTACCTCCCCACCTAGCCTCCCCACCCCCGTCACCCTTTCTTCTCCCCCCTCCTCTGCCCTCACAACCGCACTGCCCTCCACCTCTCCCGAGGCCCCGCCCACCGTAACCCCCCCTGCACTGCACTCCCTCAGCCCTGTCACTACTGAGGAAGTCGTCAAGGTCCTCTCAGAAGCCCGCCTCACTACCTGCCCCCTGGGCCCTATCCCCTCTCAACTCCTCCGGTCACCCCCCTCTTCCCTCATCCGCTCCCTCACCCACATCTTCAATCTCTCCCTCTCTACTGGCGCATTCCCCTCCCCCCTAAAGCACGCACATATCACCCCCATCCTCAAAAAGCCCTCCCTGGATCCCGCGGACCCCAACAACCTCAGACCCATCTCCCTGCTGCCACTCACCTCCAAGCTCCTTGAGCGCATAGTCTATGATCGCCTAAGCGCCCACCTTATTGACAATAACCTCCTTGACTCATTACAGTCCGGCTTCCGTCCCCTACACTCCACCGAAACTGCCCTCCTCAAAATCACTAATGACCTACTAAACGCCAAAGCCAAGGGCGACTACTCTGTCCTCCTTCTCCTGGACCTCTCTGCGGCCTTCGACACAGTCGACCACCCCCTCCTCCTTAATAAACTACTCTCCCTTGGCATCAGAGATACCGCTCTCTCCTGGTTCTCATCCTACCTATCCCGACACTCCTTCAGCGTCACCTACAATGGCGCCACCTCCCCCTCCCTCCCCCTCTCTGTTGGGGTCCCTCAAGGCTCTGTCCTTGGACCCCTTCTCTTCTCCATCTACACCTCCTCCCTGGGCACACTCATACACTCCCATGGCTTCAATTATCACCTCTATGCTGACGACACCCAAATTTACCTCTCCACCCCTCTCCTCACCCCCACTATCTCCGCACGCATCACTCACCTCCTAAACGACATCTCAGAATGGATGTCGCTCCATTTCCTCAAGCTTAACCTCTCCAAAACCGAACTCCTCGTCTTTCCCCCTGCCCACACCCTCCCCCCCCAGCCTATCCATCACCACCACCAACACCACTATCACTCCCGCCCCGCAAGCTAAAGTCCTTGGCGTCATTCTTGACTCGAACCTCTCCTTCCTCCCTCATGTCAAATCACTTGCAAACACCTGCAGGCTCCATCTCCGCAATATTGCCAAGATACGTGCCTTCCTCACCCCAGACACCACAAAACTTCTTGTACACTCCCTCATCTCACGCCTTGACTATTGCAACTCTCTTCTCACTGGCCTACCCAAGTGCAGGCTCTCCCCGCTCCAGACCATCCTGAACTCAGCAGCCAGACTCATCCACCTCACCACCCGCTCCACCTCTGCCACCCCCCTCTGCCTCTCCCTCCACTGGCTCCCGATTGTCCAACGCATCAAATTTAAACTTCTAATCCTGACCTACAAAGCCGTTCATAACACTGCCCCTGACTACCTCACCAACCTGATCCCCAAGTACCACCCCACCCGTACCCTTCGCTCCTCACAGGACCTCCTTCTATCCTGCTCCCTGGTCTCCTCCTCCCATGCACGACTGCAGGACTTCTCCAGGTCCTCCCCTATCCTCTGGAACTCACTGCCCCAATCCATCCGACTGTCGCCTTCCCTCCCCACATTCAGGTGCTCCCTCAAAACCCATCTTTTCAGGGAAGCCTACCCCACCCTCACCTAACGGCCTTTCTCCCTCATTCCTCCCACCACTTCATCCCCCTCAGCCACTTCATTCCCCTCAGCCACTTCCTATTGTTCCACTACCCCCTCCCTCCTAGATTGTAAGCTTGAAAGAGTAGGGCCCTCTTACCCCTCGTACGCTGTCTGTCTTTGTTGTACTGTGCCATGTATTGTCCCCCCTCTTGTACAGCGCTGAGCAAACCCTTTGGCGCTATATAAACTCAATGTAATAATAATAATAATAATTGTTTTGATGGTAATATTATGATATTATAGTTCTTTCACTTGCCTTTTTGCATAGGTGGAGGGTTATTATTTAAAGTGTTACTAGACCCTGGATCACTATATCTGGTCTCCCACAGTACACAGAACATGGAAAGGCAATTATTTTAGTAAATATAAACTGCTGAATACCCTTTCTGCTCAACAGAGTCGTCTTGTGACTTCTATCAGTGTCCAGCCAAGCACATTAAAGCTTGTAGGAGTTTTCATTTTGCTCTAGGAGGGTATAGTACCCCTGACCTCTGTCTGGACAGTGCTGATTGGCCCTTTGCTGATCACATGCACTCCCCCCCCAAACTGAGCATGTGCAGAGTGACTCCACACGATATGTCTTATCAGGAGATGAGTTGGGGGCAATGGAAGAAGGGGAGGATCAGAGAAGTCAGGATCAAACTGCATTTTTACACAATGCAGATGATTAACCCCTTAGGTTCCACAGCGAGTATAACAAGCATGCTTTACTACATATACAGACTGATTTTACTGTTGTGGGTTTAGTAACACTTTAATACTCTGTATGTGTAATGTGATGTTTGTCATTCTGCCTGGATAAAAAGGACCTCCTTGGTAAAGATGATGGTGAAGTGAATAAATATTTCCCCTTAAACAAAGATAGCATCTTGGTAAATAATGTTGGTGAGCAGTAGAACCCTGATTAATTTCAAAAAGCTTTGGGACAGGTTCTGCTCTAGACTAATATTAGTAACACTGAATTCATTAACACTAAATAGAATATTTTATCATAATCCACTTTAATGTTCAAGCTCTTTAGAACCCAGCATGAAATCACTTTGCCAAGAATTATCCAATTCACTGTGGCAGTGTGTGTTTATCTCAGAGTGTTTGCTAAATTTCCATATTAGCAGATTAAAACGTTGTGTAACATGTAAATAAAACTGGAAGGAAACTGTTGAAGTTCTCCTTTTGACAGTAGGCAACACTTTTCAAATTCTGGGGAAAAAAAATTACTTTAAGCCTGGGTTCACATATGTGCGGTGCGGTATATCGCATGTGATTCGCACAGGAACCGCACCGTATTCCTGTGCAAATCACATGCGATTTGTGTGCAGTGCGATTGGAGGCATACATTTTGTATGGCTCTAATCACACCGCACCCACACCAAAAATGTGCAGGACCTTTTTTGGGTCCGCACTAGAATCGGATCACATAGGTATTCACACCTATGCGATCTGATTCTGCACATCGCAACGCGTTTTGCGGACCGCTTTCGGTGTCTTGTTAACTTAACATACACACCAGCAGGAGTTCGCAGGAATGGGGTGCGATTGTGATGCGGTTCAGGATTCACTCTGAAAACGCTGCAAATTCCACACCGCATCAGTGCGAACCAGGGCTCAAGCGGAGCTCCACCCAAATTGTTCCGCTTTAAAGACTTGTCCACCGCTCCCCATTAAAGATTGACACCTTTTGGGAGCGGGTACACGAAATTGACAGGTACCCGCTCCCACTTCTGCTGCGATCGCCTAGGTGATCAGAATCGTACGTTGTCCTCCTGCCCTCCCTTCCCATAGTCTTCTGGGATAACTGACAGTCTCAGAAGACTACGGAACCATTGACAAAGCGCAGCATTGCTTGCGCATGCGCAGTGGGCACCCGGCTGTGAAGCCGGGTTCAGTGATGTACTCACCCGCACCTTCCCTTCTCTCCTTCTCTCCTCCACGGTGCTGGCATCTCTACTGTGGGCACCAGGCTGTGACAGCTTGTGGCTTCAAAGCCCCTGAAGGTTCCCAGGAGACTGCAGGAGGGAGGAGGGGGCCAAACTTTCAGCTCACTTCGCCGCGGCAAAGTGAGCCGGAAGTGGGAGCGGGTACCTGTCAAAACCAGGTACCCGTTCCCCCCTCCCGCCCAAAAGGTGACAAATATGGCAGTGGAGGTGGGGGGGAGGCAAACAAACGGAGCTTCCTCTTTTGGGTTGAACTCTGCTTTAAGTTGATAATGGGTCAACAAATGTCATTGCCTTTCTTCAAGGTGCTGGAAAATGTGTCATCGTCATCTCCGAAATATATCGTTTCTAATTTACACAGCAACAATCTGCTGTAATGTTCTAGTCAAAAAAATGGGTGTTAGGATAAAACCGACAACACGATTTACTAGGAATTCTTTTAGACGTTAAATCTGTCTTGACAAAAAAAGAATGAGATCACACAGAAACAACATCAGAGAAGATACTAAAAATGTACAGCCATATTATTAAAAAAAAAATAGCAACTCTACAGAAGAAAATGGAAATATGCAGAAAGTGGGATATTATTTCAAACTTTACACACTCTGTTGTGCCAATACTTAGGCTAGGTTCATATATGTGCGGGTAGTGCAGCTGCGGATCCGCACGAAAATCTGTGCAGCCGCACCACCCGCACAGAGGAACGCGGACCCGCGGGCGGGTGCTATTAATTCTAATGGCATATTGACTGCACAGGAAAATGCAGTCATACTGGGAACCGAGGTTCCTGTGCAGGCTGCGTTTTCAGAAGAAGTGCAGGGACTTCTTCCCTGCGTGTCACGGGGCATGGGAGTCCATTCAAATGACCCTTGGTTCACACATATGCAGCCACGTTTTGCATGGGCACGAGAGCCCATTCATTTGGATGGACTCCCATGCCCTGTGAAATGCAGGGAAGAAGTCCCTGCACTTCTTCTGAAAATGCAGACCGCACGGGAACCTTGGTTCTCACTACGGTTGCGTTTTCCAGTGCGGGTGGCGTGCCATTAGAATTAATGGCACCTGCCCGCAGGGTCCGCATTCCTCTGTGCAGCTGCATGGATTTTTGTGCAGATCTGCAGCCGCACCACCCGCACATATGTGAACCTAGCTTTCAAGAGGATCTTCACCCTGGAAACAAAAAATTTAAAGGACAGCAGCTATAAATACTGTAGCTACTCACTTTTAAAAAACATACACACTTACCTGTCCAGGGATCCAGTCCCCAATGTCAGCATGTTTACTGTGGGAAGCCGGCTGTGACTCTTTGCTGTTTCACAGCCGTCTTTCCACTGTGCATGTGTGAGCCACGCTGCTCCCTGTGAACGGTCCCGCAGCTTCCTGAGACCTGTGATGTGTTCTAGAAGTCTGCAGGCAAAGAGACGGGGGTCAAACTACCACTTCGATCTCCTAGGCGGTCGAAGCGGAAGTGGGAGCTGGTACCTCTCAAAACTAGGTACCGGCCTCGAAAAAAAATCCCAAGTACTGCGAGGGAGGGAGGAGGAAGAAAAGTAGAACTTCTCCTTTTGGCTGAAATTCCACTTTAACTCTTTTGCTGGCAGGTCCATACTGTGTACGGGCCTGACAGTGGGGGGTTATACACACAATCTGGTGGCTGCAGCCACCAGGATTGTGTATAAAATTTACAAGCAGACTCCTGCCTGTCAGGCGGAAACTGTCCGGCGGCTATGTTGCTGCTCGATTGCTTCCACACACCCCAGTAAAGGTGCACCTCGCATGTGCCCATGCCATGTATTCTGGGCTCCGCTTACCCATCTGTGGGCCCGTAGCTGACATGGCAGGTGCCAACAAGTCGAGAGGAAAGAGGGGAGTGGACCCCTTCTTGTTGTGACCCATAAAGCGATGTGTATGATGTCAATTCTGGGTCACCCTGTCACTTTCCCTGGCTAGAGCCTTTTACACCCTGCATGTCTCATTAAAGAGAACCAGTCACCTAAAAATCATCACATAAAGGACTTTGTGTTCCCTATGTGATTGAAAAAAAAGTTAAGCAAAAAAAAAAAATTAAATTGCAAAAAAGTTACACCCAAGCACATAACATCCCCCCCATAAAAAAACAATGATCCCCCCACATATATGCATATATGAACATAAACCCATGTGTCGGGGGCACCTACACGTGAAAACATTGATTGCGATACACATGTTACATATCACCGCACATGCTGGAGTGAGTGCAATAATTCTAGCACAAGACCAATTCCATAACACTAAACTGATGACCTGTAGGGGCTTTTGAAGCGTCGCCTATAGAAAATACTGGGTACTGTGTCACCATTTCACACTTTGACATGTTGGGTATCTATTTACGCCTCATCTTTTATATTTTACCAAAAATGTGGGTAATGTATTGCGTTTGTTTGCCCTAAAATTCACTATAGTGTGTTTTTACTGAGTATTTGTGTTTCTTAGACCTTTGTGGTAATATCGTAATGTCTAGGGGTTTTGTGTAATCTTCATGTCAAAAATGATTTTTTAAACATGTTTGCAAAAAATGCAAAAATGGCTCTGGCAGCGAAAACGGTTTAAGTGCACAGTACAATAAACCGTTCAATTTTCGATCGTCAAGCTACACCCACCACTAGGATCATTAAAAAAGTTGCAAAGACACATTAATGATGTAGCAGGTGACAATTGGAATCACACCACGCAACGGAGTATGCTGGTATCCAACACACCCTGAAGTGTTGCATGCTGAAATTCGTAGCAGTGGTAGTTGCTCTGCAAGACAGCGAAGACTGACGTCATCGGAAAGCTCATCTCTAGGCTCCCGTTTAACTCAAACACATACAGACGATCACCTCCTGCCAGTTTTAAGTCTTCTTCTGCTTATGGGAGACAGGTTACTTCTTCAGGTATCCAAGTCATTTGGTGACACTTCCAGATGGCTGTCTCCTTTCACATATACATATACATATTTCTCTGACCCTACACCAAACCTGTACGTTCCTTACACAGCACTCGTTTGGGGGATTCATCACCTTTTCACTTGGCATATTCTGATTTATGGTACATTCACTGCAGGACAGTACAGATGTCAATGTGAGGTATGAACAAGCCCAGGCCTCCTTTTTAAATACAGATCCCCTTGTGCGGATATCAGTGCTGCAGGCTCCTTTTCTGAATATTGAAAGGAAATTGAAAGGAGACATAAGTAAAAATCCTCCTGCGCTCCTATGTAAACAAATATAAATATAAATATATAGATAATTAGAAAGCAGCTAACATCCTATCCTATACCATAAGGTCTAAATCACATATACATATAATGATGCAGCGCTATAATAGAAAAATAAACAATCATGGGTGATAAAGTGTATAAAACAGATAAAGTATAAAAGGTCTAAACATCAGACCTATCAGTGATCACACAACTAGAGTGACCCCAATCCGCATGGGGATATAATAAATTGTGACCCCCAAGTACCCTGATGGGACACAAGGTTGCAAACACTGATGTGAATCCCTGCTAAGGGATCAACACAACACACTATGTGAAACACACATCACATATAAGGTGATTAAAAAGTCCATAAATTGGTGCAGTGATCTTCCTGTTCATGCACGGCATGGATGCCAAAACACCCTCAAAGTGATCCCCAAAGGAATGGCTGCAATGGCCTCTCACCTCTACTTCATGACCCTGCAGGGCCACAAAGCAAAAAAACTCCTCTGGATCCTCAGAGTAACCACTCTAATATTCAGATGGTGCCAACAGATAATCACTAATCACCATTCCACGTGACCGGTCTGCAGGCGGCTTTAGCACTCTCATAGATGTCATAAATCATATGCCCATAAAACAGAAAGAGAACATATCTCCATAGTGTATTACTGTTTAATGGTATATAAAGGAAATAAGCCAGAAGTGCACTCAAATAAATGTAGCTTTACATGAAGTAGAGTCCATCATATATCAAGGTAGAATCCAATGAGCACAGTATACAGCTTGTATCAAGGTAGAATCCAATGAGCACAGTATACAGCTTGTATCAAGGTAGAATCCAATGAGCACAGTATACAGCTTGTATCAAGGTAGAATCCAATGAGCACAGTATACAGCTTGTGTCAAGGCAGAATCCAATGAGCACAGTATACAGCTTGTATCAAGGTAGAATCCAATGAGCACAGTATACAGCTTGTATCAAGGTAGAATCCAATGAGCACAGTATACAGCTTGTGTCAAGGCAGAATCCAATGAGCACAGTATACAGCTTGTATCAAGGTAGAATCCAATGAGCACAGTATACAGCTTGTATCAAGGTAGAATCCAATGAGCACAGTATACAGCTTGTATCAAGGTAGAATCCAATGAGCACAGTATACAGCTTGTATCAAGGTAGAATCCAATGAGCACAGTATACAGCTTGTGTCAAGGTAGAATCCAATGAGCACAGTATACAGCTTGTATCAAGGTAGAATCTCTTTTGGGGGTCCTTGCTGGCTTAGTCAATTTTTTGAAAGAGGCAAACTTCTGTCTTATCTTGGGGATTAATTTCAAATTGTTTTTTTTCACTGGAAAGGAAGATACAATCATAAAGATTCTGCAATCTAGTAAGGAAACTAACAAATATGACAGCTGTTTGACTTAAAACAAGCTATTACCTAAGAGAAAGTATACTTTAGAATCCATTTAGAAAACAGCAGTATGGCCATATTGAGTATTTCACAAAAATGTACTTTATTGCAAATGTTACTTGACAGTGAACATTCCATACAGTTCACAGAGACATCCTGCTTGAATATATGCTTCCAGTGCACTCAAGGTTATCCTTTCCTTTACTGTATCCTGTAAGAAAAAAAATCAGTCATCAACTTTTAAACAATTGCTCACAGCAGATTAGGAGTCTGTTCTCTAGTTGATAAAACGTTGCTACTGGGTCACATCCGTTTAGATCAAGGACCCTCTACAACATAGGCATCGGGGAGTTGAGTCCCATGTGTGCTAAATTGTAATCAGACCACAAATAGTACTGAAGACCTCTCCAGTACAGTCAAAGTTAAATCTGAAGGTAGCTATTTTGGGGCTCTGACTGCGCTACTTTAATTGACAATTGCGAGGTTGTGCATTGCTGCCATCAAATGAAATTTACGTCCCCGTTTTACATAAATGGAACTTTCTTTTGGTGGTATTTGATTGCCTGTGCGGCTTTTTTTTGCGCTATAAACAAAAATCCCCAACAATTTTGAAAAAAAAAACAATTTTTTTTACTTTTTGCTATTAAACATGCCCAGTAAAAAAATATAAAAAATCAAATTTCATTTAAAATGTCTTTGCTAAAAATAAAATTCCGATATTTGTAAATTAATTGATTTACGTGAACGTTATAGCATTTACAAATGGCAGTATATATACTTGAATTTTAAAAAAAATATTTACTAGTAATGGTGGCGATCAGCAACTTATAGCGGGACTGCGGCGGGCATTCTCACACTGGGGGGAACTGACTTGGTGTCACTGGCATCCCCAGTGACACCAATACAGTGATCAGTGCTAATAAAAGTACTAACACTATACTAATGGCACTGGGCAGGAAGGGGTTAACATGTGGGGTGATCAAAGGGTTAACCGTGTGCTGTTTCACTGTGTGGGCTGTGTCTGTGTTTCACTGAAAGCACACTTCTTTGTATGGCATTGCTATTCAGAGCCATACAAAGCAGTGTGCAGGAACTGACAGGGGAGAGATCTGTATTGTTTACATACAGGTCTCTCCCCGTCAAAAATCCTCGGAGATCACTGGGTGCCAGCAGGCAATCGCCGGACGGGACCCAGTGATTAACAGCCAAGGCCGCAAATGGTGGCGCAGGTAGGGCGTGATTTTGCGCACCCAGGCCACCCTGTAGCAGTATTTTTGCTATGGGGCAGTGCAGAAGCAGTGAAAGCAAGTTTAAACTGTGTTCATAGAAAATATACAAATTAGTCCATTATTTTTTGTGCTAGGTGCATTTGAGCTGTGTAATCTACATTAGCTGCTTTTCTGTGGCGATATAACTGACCATTTATAAATCTATAGTGATCTGATGTACTATATGACCCAAATGTCCTACATTCTCTATATCCATGTCTACTGAGGTGTAACTGACCTTGTTGATTCTTATAAATAAAGAATTTGAAAAAAAAAAATGTTTCTCCAGTAATCCTAGCTTTGTCAAATGAATCTACAGTTGCGCTCAAAAGTTTGCATACCCTGGCAGAAATTGTGAAATTGTGGCATTTATATTGAAAATATGACTGATCATGCCAAAAAATGTTTTTTATTTAAGGATAGTGATCATATGAAGCCATTTATTATCACTTAGTTGGTTGGCTCCTTTTTAAATCATAATGATAACAGAAATCACCCAAATGGCCATGATCAAAAGTTTACATACCCTGGTACAGACACACAAGGTGACACACAGATATTACAATGGCAATTAGAGGTTAATTTCCTACATCTGTGATTTTTTAGATTGCAATTATTGTCAGTGTATAAATAGTCAGTGAGTTTGTTAGTGCTCATCTAGATGCACTGAGCAGGCTACATACTAAGCTATGGAGAGCAGAAGAGAACAGTCAAAAGACCTGAATAACAAGGTAATGGAATTTTGTAAATATGGAAAAGGATATAAAAAGGATATCCAAATCCTTGAATATGACAGGCAGTACTGTTCAATCACTTATTAAAGTTTTACTAAACCCACAACAGTAAAATCAATCTGTATATGCAGTAAAGCATGCTTATTATACTCACTGTGAAACATAAGGGGTTAATCCTCTGCATTACGTAAAAACATTTTTTGATCCTGACTTCTCTGATCCTCCCCTTGTTCCAGTGTCCCCCTCTTGTCTCCTGATAAGACATATCGTGTGGAGTCACTCTGCACATGCTCAGTTTGGTGTGTATTGCTAGAGAGTTTTGTTTTTTTTTCTTGCGAGAGTGCATGTGATCAGCACAGGCCCAATCAGCACTGTCTAGATGGAGGTCAGGGGTTCTGCATCCTCCTAGAGCAAAATGAAAACTCCTGCAAGCTTTAACCAGTGCTTGGCTGGACACTGATAGAAGTCACAAGACTGATCTAACTGCTGATGAGAAAAGGTATTTAGCATTTTATATTTACTAAAATAATTGCATTTCCATGCTCTGTGTACTGTGGGAGATCAAATATAGTGAATGCAGGATCCTGAGTTTAGTAACACTTTCAGAAGTGGAAAATTCGGGGATCTCTTGATACTAAGCCAAGGTCAGGTAGACCAAGAAAGATTGTAGCCACAGCTGCCAGAAGAATTGTTTGGGATACAAAGAAAAACCCACAGGTAACCCCAGAAGAAATACAGGTTGCTCTGGAAAAAGACTGTATTTTTTTAATAAAATACTTGAACAAAAATTAGCTGTATGGTTGAGTTGTTGGAAAGCAGCCTTTACTGCGCCAATGCCACAAAAAAGCCTGATGAGGCATGTCAAGGTGTTGTCAGGCATATTGTAATCTGGCTTTTTCGCAGCACTGCCTCCTTTCCCTCCTGCAGGGCTCAGAGGGACGGGGTTCAGGATGGAGAGCACAGGGCCAGTAAATATCTTATATTTACTGACTCCTTCCTCTCCTGGAACGATTGGTATTGATTGCTGTATTTACTATGCTTCAGTGCGTGAATGAAGAGGAAGCCTCTCGGCACAAAGCAATTCACATTCATTCACTGTCTAGTGCAGCTGAGGCTGCAGAGAAAGGAACTGAGGAATTTCTGTCCTCAGTCCCCTTCTCTGTCTCAAAAGTGAGACATCAGGGGTCTATTTAGACCCCTGACATTTCACCCAAGCCTCCCAACAGGGCTGTTAAAAATGTAAAAATAAAGATTGTACAAAAAAAAAGTAAAATAATTTGAAAACTAAATAATCAAGGGTTTGATCACACGGTCTCTGTAAAGCAATCAACATTCGAACTGCTCTTCAGAGAGCATTTAATAGGTGGTAAGGAGGCATTGCAGAGCAGCACCATTCACTTAAATGGGTCGTGTTCAACAGGGAGTATTATTCATCCTGTGGCTATAATAAAGTCAATTATCATTGCTGTAGCATATGTTCACCCCCAGGCACTGCCTCAGCAGCTAAAGGGCTTAGCGGTTGAGGTACCCAGGGGGTGCCAGATTGTCCCCTCCCAGCCATCATAGATGTAACCACACCCACTTTTGCAGTGGCACACATAGCATGCCGCAGGTCGCTGTCACCTTGAATTGTCCCTCATTCTCAGCTTCAAAAGTTGGGAGGTATGCATGGAGAGAGCAGCGGTAACTCTGATAGGACAGACATGCATGCTCTTTGAATTACACCTGGCTGTGAGAAGTGAGGTTAGTATTCATTCTTAGAACAGTCATAAATGTGCATTTTTTACAACACTCAGCATAATAGTTCCAAAGCCGGAAGTCATGTGACCTTTCTGTAACTTTACTGATCGCACTACTTAACAGGAAGTTCAGGGAAGGGGCACAGAGTGTGAAGATGCAAGCAGCTTTTATAAGAAACACACAATTTTTATGTATATATTTTGTAAAGAAAAAAATATCCCTGATTTTGCCTTGGCTGTAATGGCTGCATTTTATTTCTTTTTTTAGGCTTTCTTTCCTTTATTTTCAGCTAGTGATCCAGTCAGTAAGTCTGTTGTTTTTAAACAAAACAAGCTTTTCTGCAAATGTAGCAGTTAGAGGGATGAGACAAACCATTTACCACTGACAGGGGTGCTAACAATGGTCAGCTTTTATTTATTTATGTAAATCCTTTTTCCCAAAAAAAAAAAAATACAGTTGCTGTAACTGCTTGTGTAACTGCAGTGTGAGCTGGAGTTTGGCTTCAGTTTGTTAGTGCATCTAAATCTGCTTGTACATCTGACACTCCCCTCTCCCAGATTGACAATGCTGCAGTCCAAATGTGCTCCCTGTGCTCTTTCATTGAGAGTGGGTGCACACTAAGGTTCCATTCACACTAGCGTTGTTAGGCTGAAAAAACGATGGAAAACAGTTGGATAAAAAACACTGATACTAGCGTTTTTAGTAGCATTTTATTAGCTTTCTTTTCTATGAGCTTTTTTACATAAAAATGTAAAAAAAATTTTTAGAAAAATTATAATTTTTTGTTATAAACTAATTTGGGTTTTTTATCCAACTGTTTTCCATCGTTTTTATGGTACATGTAGAGAAAAATAAAATCTAGAAAAAAGCTGTTAGGAGCGTTTTTGTAGCGTTTAGTGTTTTTTTCTGCTGGAAAAACACTCCAAAAAACTCTACAAACAAAACATTTTTTTCTGCTCCTAGACGCTGAAGCACAAAAAATGCTAATAGCTTAAAGTAGTGTGCAAGGCATACACTAGGATAACACAATTTAGCCTCAAGGAGCAGAAAAAAAATGTTGATAGCAGCTTAACCACTTCTCTTCCGGCCCATGTATATAAACGGCCGGATGGGAGCAGTGCAGGGGCGGGTGGCCATTTATAAACGTCCTCCCCGCTTTCCTGCCTGTGTGCCCTCCTTAGGAGTGCATGGCACCACGATCCGGTGCCCGCTGTGTCCGGAGGACACTGACCGCTGTACGGGACCTCTGTGTGAAGTCCCGATCGTGTGATCACTGATTGGCCAATCAGTGATCACATGAATAGTAGTAAGCAAGATGTCACTTCTGACATCATTGCTTACTACTTGTGAAATCTGTGAATGATCACAGAGATCACATGGTACAAGGCTAGTCACAACAGCCTTGTACCATGTGACAAGCTGTGACCAATCACAGCTCACACAGAATTTCTCAATGGCTGCAAGAATGCAGCCAGAGAGGAGAAATTATTGCTTTTACAGCCTTTATGGGTGTAAAAGCAATCAGTGTAAAAAAAACAAATAAAAAAATCTTCATTACACCCCACAAGTAGTACAGTGTCATTATGGTGACACTGTACTGCTAGGGTGACGGTATGTTAAAAAAATAAATTAAAAAACCCATACATACTATAAAAAATTTTAAAAATGTAAAAAAATTATAATTTTTGGTTATAAACTAATTTGGGTTATTCTTTTTACTAAAAAGATAGCTGAATACATTTTGGCCAAGATTTATGAAGAAATAATATTTATTTGCAAAAGTTTATAAGAAAAACACTTTTTTTTTTCAAAATGTTTGGACTTTTTAATTTATATAGCAAAAAAATAAAAATCCCAGTGGTGAATAAATACCAGCAAAATAAAGTTGTATCTGTCTCAAAAAATGCTAAAAAATTCATATGGGTACAGTGTTGCATGACCGCGCAATTGTCATTCAAAGTGTGATAGCACTGAAAGCTGAAAATTGGCCTGGGCAGGAAGGGGGTGAAAGTGTCCGGACTTGAAGTGGTTAAAAAAACGCTAGTGTGCATGGAGCCTGATACAGGAGAAGTGTTACTAGCCAGATCAGCAGATGGGGGGAAAAAAAGCCAAAAAAAGAAAACTAATGCAGCCACCACATCTAAGGGTTGATAAGCTGCAACATATCACATTTTTGGTTCTGGCTTGAACACCGTTTTAATTAAAAAAACAGGAGGGTTTAAAACTACTTTGAGCTATACTACTTAATTGTCAGGAAAGTATATTTTTCTATAAAGGATACTAGACTGAATGAAATGTATTCTATTTTTCAGTATGAGACAAAACTGATTTACTGCACAGGTGCCTAATTGTGACAATAAATTTAACTTCAATCTGATGTTAAAAAACATTGTGGCTGACTGAGGTCTGATGAAGCCCAAGGTAGCTGCTCCTTCCTGGTAACATGCTATTTTCAAATCAATGTGATGTAACATTGATTGGGAATAAAAGCAAGCGGGCCGAGCAGCAATACAGTTCTAGCAGCTGATGCCATTAGTTCTGACCAAGTTTACGCTGACAACAGGATGCAGAGATTTTTTGCCAAAAGCGTTTCATTGGCAGGACTAGTGCGTCATCTGCTCTGAAACCTTTGGTAATGAGGCCATCCTGTTCCTTGTACAGGAGAATAGCAGCTACAAGCCTGCAAATTAACGAGAAAGGCTCTGTTCCCTGATTTATCAGCTAAACACACAGGAAGCGTATATTTATGGGCACTTCTTGTACCAAATGGTGTACAAATATACAAGATATTTGGCAATTCATAAGGTGCTATAATAGCGTTGTCATCTGTGAGATCTATTATGTTACAATTTTTGAGTGTCTAATATTTTTAGGAGCATAAATACAATTTTACATAGTGGGGACTGAATGTTGCTTTGTTCTGGATCAATGCAAAGTCACTTCTAAACATTTATATTATGCCACATACAGCACATAATGGAGCAGGATGGCTGCAGCAAAAAATCTAACAAAATAATACTATACCACTGGAACTAAGAGTAAAATGATGGCCCTGAAGGTGTAAGGATTCTTGGTAGGGTACATTTTGGATGCCCCAATACCACAAACCACAAGGCTCAGAGGCTGACTTATCATTTTTTACCACAGCTCTTGGGATCTTGAAGCAGTATCAAACCCAAAGCTAAAAATGTATTATATTACAGCTTACCAGTCATTAAATGTGGTGGCTGCATTAGTTTTATTTCCTTCTGCTTTTTTCCCCTCTGTTTTCACCTGGTGATCTGGCCAGTAACACACCTCTTGTATTAGTTAGACACCACTCTGGAGGAATGGGTACAGGACACAGCAGACAGTGACATTGTCAGCCTTGGGGATAGGGGTGTTAAATGAATTAGCAGATATTAATTATTTGTGGCAGCACAGTGGCTAAATGGTTAGCACTTCCACCTGGCAGTACCAGGCTCATTGGTTCAAATCCCATCCACAGCGCCACCTGCCTGGAGTTTGCATGTTCTCACTGTGCCTGTGTGGGTTTCCTCACACACTCCAAAGACATGCTGGTAGGTTAATTGGATCCTGTCTAAATTGGCCCTAGTATATGAATGTAAGCTAGGGACCTTAGATTGTACACCCCTTGAGAGTTAGGGACTGATGTGAATGTATATATATGTAAAGCACTGCATAAATTAACAGCGCTATATAAGTACCTTAAATAAATAACAAATTGCTTATACAGTGTTAGCTGGAGTTCAAACTGTTTTTTTCTTTTCAGCATAAAAGATTTACATGAAGAAATAATAATAGCTGATCATCTTAATCACTCCTGCCAGTGTTGAATTGTCTCATCCATGTAAATTGATACATTCTGCTGAAGAGCTTGAGCTTCTGAAAAACAGCAGTTATTGGCTGAATCACCCGATAAAAACAGATGAAACAAAGCCTAAAAAAGAAAATGAATGCAGCCTTCACGTCTAAGAATTGGTAAGCTGCAATATAATAAATGTTTGCTTTTGGGTTTAATACTGCTTTAAGGGTATGATGCCATACCCAGGCAGTAATGGAGGAAGGTATAGCACTAGAAGTCAGCTAAATGTACTGCAGTGCTGACAAGGAATAAGCTGACAGAATAAAAGAGAAGAGAATGACCTCATTGGTCTATTATTTCTTTTATTACAGGTACTTATACAACGCTGTCAATTCACACAGCTCTTTACATATATATTTGTAGCACTACCCCTTTAGGATCCGTTAAAGATTAGGGTCCCCCTATAGTCCTACACAGTCAGGCAACACTCATCTTCACATAGACTTGCATCAGAAATTAGTCCTTCAGCTTTGTTTTTTGTTATTTTATTTAGGGGATTTGAACTGGGGTAGGGTTAGGGGTGTACAGGATGGCCAAGGGAAACTGATAAACTGAGGACAACTTCCTTGAACCATTCACTTCAACACAGTCTCTGTTGGAGAGCTAGCCAGCGTCTGACAATGTACATCCCCAGACCTTAGATGAACTCCTCTTGAACCCAGCAATCTGGAGGTAACCCTGAACAGGTGATCCAGTTCCTGCCATATTAAGAGATGGACAATCACTGGTAGGTGGCGAATCTGGTTTCCCAACAGAGTGCTTCTTCCCCTATCTGCCCAGGGGGTGCAGGGGTACTCAATCAAATTCTCTCCTGTACTGCAGGTGAGTTGGAGGCTACTGCAGGTAAGCCCCATCACACTGGGCCTCTTCGCAGCCTCCTGCCTTCAGCCTCACATCTTCCTCATTGTCACTTCCACCCGAACTCTGCTGCAACAGATAAGGCTCCAACACATTTAAGAGTGTCCCAGCCCCTTGCAAAGCCTCCTGTTGGGGATTGGCTTGGATCCCTTAAGAGTGCAAGTCAGCCACTCCTCAGATCCACCCACTGCCTCTAGACCTTCCTTCAAAGCTCTAGAGCAAAGGGGAAATTCCAGAGGGGCCAGCCTGCAGAGCCTCTTAGCTCCGGACCACAATTTGACCTTCTGGCTATTACACCCAGGCTGCTATTGAGCCCTCCTCTCTATCAATCAGGACTCTAGCTCCCCATTGCTAACTAGGAGGGTGCTACATATTGTGCATTCACATCAGTCCCAGCCCTCAAGTGTACAATCAAAGGTCACTAACTCACATTCATACATACACATACTAGGGTCAGTTTAGACAGGAGACACGTAACCTACCAGCATGTCTTTTGGAGTGTGGGAGGAAACCAAAGCTTGCCATGGATCCTCCCAGAATCTAGTGGTCGGATGGTTGGAGACCTACATATCTGCATATTAATGGGAGTCTGACAAATCCCAGACTGGAGGCCCTGGTAGTGTGGTAGACTGCCCCTGGATATAAGGAGCCATCTCAGCAGGGGTCTGGAGTTGGGTGGAAGATAGATTGCTTAAATTGCTGCTGTGTCACCTGGGAGGGGACCCCAAAAAAGGGGGGTCGACCACCAGGCCAGAGGCTGTTGGAAAGGAGAGGAAGTTGACAGAGGGAGCTCCACTGCCCTACAGTCCACTAGGAAAGGACAGCCTGCAAGCGGGGACAGAAACCAGCTCAGGGAGCGGCCTGAATACAGTTTACCCAGAGCTACAGGATACAAGGACAGTGTGAGTACCTCTACACCCCTGGGACCAACAGGAGAGAGGGCTGCTTGGTGCAATACTTAACCAGTTCTCCCAGGGACAGTGCTGCATGCCTGTCTTGGAATCTCTTGCTCCTGAGTACACTTCAAAGGACAGCCAGGTGGATGGGCATTTCCTAACTGGGTTCTGAAGAGAGTTCACTTAGAGAGAACCAGGTACCCCTCACAGAGACTGTGCTATTGATTCACAAAGTGACTGTGCCTCTCTGGCTGGAGTAGAAAGTTCAGGATCTGCCTTTTTGTACATAATCTGGAAGTTTGTCCGCAGTGTTATTACTGCAACTCAAGATGGGCATCCCATATATCCTTAACCCCATCCAAGTTGTTTATCCCCAAAATAAAACAACAGAAACCAGCTCTTGGACTGGTTAATGACTCTGAGTGGAAGTCTGAAAATGCATGTTGTCTGGCTCTGCAGGATATAGGGGGACCCAATACTCAGCGGCTCCTTTGGGGGTGAGCGCTACATAATGATTTCACAGATGCAGCAAAAACAGTAACTGAGCGAGATAGTTTTAAATAAATAAACATTTTAACAGACCATAAACAGCAGCATGGTGGCATCTTTTCGGGCAATGAGGGTACCTCCACCATCTATGCCAATTGTTGTTAGGGCTTTACTATGCAAGAAGTGTGCTATCTCAGCAGCTAATACCAGATCAGTCCCTAATGCAGGCCATAGACGGGTCGAAAACCGGCCGTTAAAAAAAAAAACAAAAAAACGAAAATCGGTCGTTCACTAGGCCGACGTTAACACCAATGGTAAAAAAAATCAGTCGATTTTCGTCTCGTCTACGGCCGGCATTTAATTACTTCTGTCCCTTGCAGAGAGCTCCGCTATTATATTTGACATAAAAAAGTATTGCGGTTGCAACAATGTATCCATTTGTATCCATTTCGGATACAGATGTTTTTATTCAGATACAAATAGATACATTGTTGCAACCGCAATACTTTTTCATGTCAAATATAATAGCGGACTTGAATTTCTTCTTCTTCTTCCTGGTCACGGCTCATGCGCAGATTTTTTATTGGTAAAACGATCGGCTGATTTGCCCATCATTGCCGTGGAAATCGACCGATCAGCAAAATCGGCCGATTTTTTGCCAACTTTACCGATAAAAATAATGTGCCAAAACCCGGAATAACGGCCGATCAATTAACCCACTAACGGTGCGAAAATCGGCCGATTTTTGGCCCGATTTTTGGCCCATCTATGGCCTGCATTAGTTATCATTTAGTTAATGAACCTTTCGGATTACTGTCCCATCCTGCACCATGGGATTGTGGTCAGCAGTAAGCAGACCTGGCATACTTGGAGTTGGAGTTACTTGGAGTTATCTATAATGTGCTGGTTTAGATATTAAGGGCTAGTTCAGATGGGATGGACCTGTTTAGCAGATCTGCTTGATCAGTGGGGGATCTCTCCGCTGATCTCTGCTGAGCAAGTGGATGACAGATCTGTGTCTGATTCGCTGCTGCAGAGCAGACACAGAGGTGCTCACTCTCCTCAATGGGCGGTCGGATGAAAATGGACCACTTGTCCGTTTTCATCCAATCTGATCCGATGGACGAAAGGGGAATTGTATCCTCGTCCGTCCCTTTTTGGCAGATCGGATGTTGGCTCCATAGAGGGGAATGGAGGTTCCGATCGGGTCCGCCTAAAAAATGGGCAGGTGGACCCAATTGAAACGTTTGTGTGAAAGAGCCCTTACACACCTTTTCAGATGTATGTAAGCATGCTGTCATTATCATAGCAAAGAGGTTGATTTACTAAAACTGGAGAGTGCAAAATCTGGGGCAGCTGAGCACGGTAGCCAATCAGCTTCTAACGTCAGCTTGTTCAGTTAAACTTTGACAATAAAACTTGGAAGCTGATTGGTTTCTATGCACAGCTGCACCAAATTTTACACTCTCCAGTTTAAGTAAATCAACCCAAAAGTCTTGTGACTGGATTTCTCCAGAAGACTTACCGTACCTCCAGGCAAGAGATGTCTCTAGTTTTTGCTATGAGGTCAAACAAGTAATGTTTTCTCCTATTTTTAAACTTGATGTCAACAAGCCTCTGTAGAAAATAACCACATTTCACAGTTATGATGAGATAACCTATCTGTGATGTATGATTAGCATCTAACAAATTCTTATGTATGGTTTGAAGTGATAAGTGGTTTGACACTCATTGGTGTAACCCAAGATCATAATATACCCTAATGAAAAGTGGATGCTAGTATAGCTTGGTTCTGTAGGAAAATAAATTAAAGCACAACTCCACGAAAAACTTTTCTATTTTGAATGTGTGCAGAGGTGTGAGGACCTCTGTCTGGTGGGCACAGAACATAATAAAACAATTTTTTAGTAAACTGGGAAGTTGTTAGAATCACCATCAAACATTCACCATTGTCTAGTCCCCATTGGGAGATTTCTCCTTGCTTCATTTATTAGTGATAGGTGTCAGACAGGTCAGGAAATGTGAAGGAATCTCCATAAAAGGAATATAAAATTGTTTGGTACAGATTTATCTCTTGGTTTATTTTGGTCAGGATTAACAACATAACCTCTTTTTTCAATATCTTTTTTAGCCAGGTAAATAATATATATTATTTAATCATATGTATCATTTATATTATTTAATCATATATATATAATATTATTTAATCATATGTATCAATCATATTATTTAATCATATATATAATGTAATCATATTTATTATTATTATTAATATTAATAATAATAATAATAATTGCTTCCCATCCACTATAGCAGAAATACTGCTACAGGGCGGCACACCTGTCAATCACCGGGTCTCGGCCATACAAAGCAGTTTGCTTACAGTGAAGCACACAGACACAGCCCAAAGTAAAACAGCACACAGTTAACCCTTTAATCACACCACATATTAACCCCTTCCTGCCCAGTGCCATTAGTACAGTGTCAGTGCTTTTCTATTTTGAATATATGCAGAGGTGTGAGGACCTCTGTCTGGTGGGCACAGAACATAATAAAACCATTTTTAGTAAACTGGGAAGTTGATAGAATCACCATCAAACATTCATCATTGTCTAGTCCCCATTGGGAGATTTCTCCTTGCTTCGTTTATTGGTGATAGGTGTCAGACAGGTCAGGAAATGTGAAGAAATATCCATAAAAGGAATATATAATTGTTTGGTACAGATTTATCTTTTTGTTTATTTTGGTCAGTATTAACAACAACCTCTTTTTTCAATATCTTTTTTAGCCAGGTAAATAATATGTTATATTCATATTTTTTATTATTATTAATAATAATATATTAATTATTATTATAAATATTATTAATAATAATAATTATAACTGCTTCCCGTCCACCCTATAGCAGAAATATTGCTACAGGGCGGTACAGGTGCGCAAAATCACGTATATATACGTGATTCTGCATTTCCGGGTTGGGGGCGCACGAGCGCCCTACCCGCGCCGCCATTCGCAGCTGTGGCTGTCAATCACCGGGTGATTTCCGAGCATCTCTGATGGGGGGGAGAACTGTTTGTAAATAAAACAGTTCTCCTCCCTGTCAGCTCATGCACACTGCTTTGCATGGCTGTGCACAAGAGAGCCATGCAAAGCAGTTTGCTTACAGCGAAGCACACAGCCCAAAGTAAAACAGCACACAGTTAACCCTTTGATCGCACCACATGTTAACTCCTTCCTGCCCAGTGCCATTAGTACAGTGTCAGTGCTTTTTATTAGCACTGATCACTGTATTGGTGTCACTGGGTATGTCAGTGACACAAGTCAGGTCCCTCCAGTGTCAGAATGCCCGCCGCAGTCCTGCTATAAGTCACTGATCACCGCCATTACTAGTTAAAAACAAAATCCCAGTATATATACCGCCATTTGTAAACGCTATAGCTTTCACGTAAACCAATTAATTTACACGTATTGGGATTTTTTTTAGCAAAAACATGTAGCAGAATACGTTGGCCTAAATTTATGACGAAATTTGATTTTGAAAACTTTTTTACTGGACACGTTTAATAGCAAAAAGACAAAAATATTGTTTTTTTTTTCTCAATATTGTCTTTTTTTTATAGCGCAAAAAAAAACAATTCACAGGCGATCAAATACCACCGAAAGAAAGCTCAATTTGTGTGGAAACAAAGGCATAAATTTAGTTTGGGTGCAGCATTGCATGACTGCACAATTTTCAGTTAAAATAAAGCAGCGCCGTAACACAAAAAATGTCCTGGTCAGGAAGGGGGGTAAATCCTCAGGAGGGCAAGTGGTTAATAATAATTATTATTTATACTGTAAACCATGGACCCATTTACCATTAAGCACAAGGGGGCCTCACAGTGACTAAATGGTTATCTCTTCTACCTGGCAGTACTAGGGTTGTTGGTTCGAATCCCAACCACGGCACCACCTGCCTGGAGTGTGCATGCTCTCCCTGTGCCTGCATGGGTTTCCTCCAGGTACTTCAGTTTCCTCTCACGCTCCAAAGACATGCTGGTAGGTTGATTATATCCTGTCTAAACAGGCCTTGGTATGTGTATGTATGAATGTGAGTTAGGGACCTTAGATTGTACACCCCTTGAGGGTTAGGGACTGATGTGAATGTACAATATATATGTAAAGCACTGCGTAAATTTACAGTACTAAATTAGTACCTGTAATAACGTCTAGGGCAATAGGATTAGAAGAAAAGTAAGACTTCTTGAAAATTGTCAAGGGGTCCAACAAAATATTTGTGAGTTGCTTAGTAAAAGCCCTAATTCACACTGATGCATTGTGATTTCTATGTGTTTTCAAATGCAGTTTCAAGGAACAGTTGAAGTGCGATTCTGCTGCAATTTTACATGGCTGCGATTTCTGTTCTGGCCAGTTTTGTGAAATTAGAAATTGGTATATACCTCATGCTTTTGGTGAAGTGGTCTCTTTCTAACACTGAAATCACATTGCATTTGAACACCTATACATTTTCACGGCTGTTTCCATTGTCCAAGGCTATGAGATTCACAAATGCACCACATTGCACCCAACACGCATAGGACACTTTTGGAAATCGCACCGCATTTGGAATGCATAGGTGTGAACGACCTTAGAAAACCATGTTATCTCCCTTGACAGTGAGTTCTGAACCACATCCAAAATTGCATCAGTTTGAACCAGGGCTCACTGTTTGTTTCAAGTTCTTTGTTTCTTTTTTTTTTTTTTTTTATAACAATGGCCGTGTAACATGTCTGGTGATAATAGAGGCAGGACTAGGACTTCCAGGATACAGAAGAGTATTGCTCTTCACCTCTGCCAAGGATAACATACATTTTATTTACATTGTTGGAATACAATGTTCATGTACAATATTTTGCAACAACTACTTCAGTGTTCAGTAGAGATATATTCTTCAACCAGTAGATGGCATTGTTTATAATCGTTAGGTGCATCTATGATAAACTCTATTGTCTTTTTTCTGAAAATATAAATTTCCTGTTTTCTGTTTGCAGAAAAGCATCAGATAAACATATGTGGATTGTGCACTGTCTGTTCTGTAGGGCTATATACAAAATCTCTAACATACAGCCCTACTGTAAGCATGTTACATTGTTTTCTGAACATTTTGACATTTTTTTAAAATGTGCATATTCTTATGAGTCATCCACTTTTATTTTTAATAGCTGGGTCTTTTATGACCCGTCAGCTTGCTGTGGGCGATATAAAACCCTTGTGACATAGAACAGTTAACCGTAGCCTTTCCTGTTCTGGAAAAAAAAAGCACTTTGAATGATAACATTTATATCCAGTGCTCGCGTGTGCTTACCACTCTGCAAGATTATCACTCACAATGATCAAATCTATTTCAAGATTAAAAATATCAGCATAAAATAGCATAACTTTCCTAAGAAGGTTGTTTTTTCATAACTGATGCAATGAAGAAGTAGTTGTAGTCACTTTGCAAGTTTGCCAATGTTATTCTTCCTGGGGGGCCTGCCAGCAATAGGAAGAAACCATATTGTATGAACTGTGCACAGTATAGCAATGGTACACATTAAAGTCATTTTTACTCTAAGCCATGGCCACATTCACCATGAAACTTCTCTCGCTATACAGTCAGTATGTACAGAAATCAAACAGCAAAGTGACAAGCAGCAGACTTTGCTTACAGTACAGAAAAAAAGAAGATAGCCTTCAAAGTTTTGGTGAATCTACAGGAAACCTTAGATAAGTGTTCTTATTGAATTGAGGTATGCAGTGGTGCAGTTATGAAGGCTGCCAAATCTCAATCTTCATACCTACATAAAGGCACAATTAAATTGGATCTAACCCCAAGAACAAAATTTCAATACATTGCATATTACCAGTCTTTAGCAGTTGTGGCTTAACATAGCAACACTAGGTCTACCATCTATGGAGGAGTAGCCCTGTGACCCTAGGACAAGAAATAGGAACACGGAATACCTCCCCCTCTCTTCTATAACAGCACCTAGGGTGTGTTCTGTAGTCCTAACACTCTTACTGATAACAGAGAGTGAGATATCACTGCAGATTGTCCAGGACACAAGGCAGGATACCTATGGGTTGTGACATGGGGTAGTTAGCTCTCGTGATGGAGACCAGGACAGGAACTATTTTTAAGGGCTCGGTAGCCCACTTTTATTTAAAAGAAAGCAAAAGTTCACAAATAATTTCCCACGCCCAGGACCTTCTCCAACTTCAACAGAAATCCATGCACTGGAAAATGCTAAACCACCTGGCTAATAAGCTCACTCAGCTTCAATTAGAGTACCTCTCCTGGATACTTGGCTCTCTAGCCTTTAGACACAATGCCCCGCTGTAAGGACCACCTCTGGCCTATGGATGGGGGTTCTCCTGACCTGACTCCTGGAACTGAGACCTCTGTCTCTTGGCTGAGTCCTCTGACCCCTCGATGCGACCTTTCCGTCTCCCACACTGGGAGCAGTCTCCAACTGAGACTATTCTCAGAACGTAGGTATATAATGACACCTCAAACCTGAGTACTCCAGATGCAGGTGTCTAGCAAAATCCGGACAGAGGAATGAATGTACCGGTCCAGAGATGCAAAATCCAGGGAAAGCAAAATCCACAGCCTTCTCTGCCCATAAACATTGGTCTGGAATGTCGCATTCACCCTAAGGGATTATGTACACTGCAGCTCCTAAACTGACGTTCAGGAGCTGTTCAGCGTTTTTTTCAGCAGCCCCTGAATTCTCCCTAATATTTTCCTATGTGTCCATGTACACATCGTCGTTTACAGTCGTTTACAGGCAGTTGAGTTTACAGTCGTTTTTTTGAACGCACCAAACTTGCGTTCAGGTGTAGATTTTACCGGCGTTTCAAACGCCAAACGGTTGTAAATGTATGTAAATGCTTGTAAACGCAGTTAACCGCATTTATAAGCAATTGCGTTTAAAGCATTTTTCAACTGTTCCATGTCCAGATGCTGTCCAGAGCCTTTTTTCATCATCAGAAATGCATGCAAAGTGTTTTCATGTATTCAAATAGACCCGGTACACCAGCACAGTCAGTGGCAGGTTTTGCGTGAAGGAAAAAATGGTAGAACGTGCTGTATTATGCTCATGATGGGATCCATAGTGAATACAACCAGAAAAGACAGGTCATCTCAACACATACTGCTCTCTCTATTTCTTTCTAAATGTCTGAAATAGTTAATTATTTACTATTTTTCTGTGCATTCTGGGCATTTGGGAAGGTTCCCTGAGGTTATCTTTTAAAAACGCTTCTAAACGCAAACGCTCATAAATGCGCATAAACGTGGTATGCAAACGCGGCTGAACTGACGTTTTCTAACCTACGTTTTCCAGCAGTCAGTTTCCATCGTTCAGAAGAGTTTTCCAAACGCCCCGTGTACATAAGCCCTAAATCCTGTGTCACATTTATTTATATTCTCACAGTGACAGGATATCATCCAGTCACTAGGTATAGAAAAATAGGGGCTGCCATTGCTAACTTATTTTTAAAAAACACAAAAAGAGGGCGCACCAGCCTCATGCATTACCATAAAATTGTTTTATTCAAACTGAAACAAAAATAATATACTAAAACAAAATATTATATACTCACAAACGTAAGTATAAAAAGGCACATTAGATTTTATACACAATCCAATGAGGTGCATAGGAGGTACCTATACACATGGAGCACAGATAATGCGTTTCCAGGGCAGAATCCTCTTCATAAGAGGTAACAAAGGCACACTAGACTGTACAAAGATATAGCACTCACAAGAATGGAAATAATCCTAAACTTCCAGAGTAATGGAGATCTTGTCTTAGGGATAAAGACAAATGGAGAAGATTGATGGTGGTGCTTGAAACTGGGATCAACCGCACATCGGGCGCAGCATCTGCACAGCCATCTTGGGAAGCCAGCCTCACAACAGAAAAGACAGCAGAGTAATGTCAGCATAGCAATTCCACTTTATTGAAAAACAGCATCCACTTACATATTAAAAAAGGAGCATCCAGCCTGGAGCATCACATCAGCTCATGGAATATCACAGCAACATCAGTGAGGTGAAGGGGAAAGAGAGTCAGGATCCACACAGTGCCCGATGGTGTGATGCTTCCCTACCATACTGGATGTTCCTTTTTTTGATATGTAAGTGGATGCTGTTTTATTTTCATTAGAGTGGAATTGTTCTACTGATATCACTCTCTGCTCTGCTGTTTGTCTTTCTTATTATTAAATGTGCACACTGTGGAGTTGCTTCTTGGCTGTGCAACATAGAGAGTCTGTGACCTGGAATAAGCTCCCACTAATGTCTGAAAAGTTGAAGCATCTGACATGCATACTGGTTCCAGGTCAGTGATTCACAAGGTAGAGAGTCCAGGATCAGGTGATAGTTCCAGAGACTGCACTATTAGGTTCCATTCATACATGTGAATAGTAACAATTGAGATTAGAGGTAAGAGACCCAAAGGGGGTGCCCTGGGATTAGCTGTTGGTAGAATCCCCATTGAAAACAATGGGTGGCTGCCAGCACCCGCAACTAGTTGCGTCCGCTCACATGTAATCGCTCACAGAGCGATTACCTGTAAATGATTGGTTTTAGCACACATAGTGGTTGATTTACTAAGACTGCATTGTGCAAGATGCAGGTTTTTTTGTCAAAGTTTAATTGAACAAGCTGAAGTTAGAAGCTGATTGGCTGCAATGCGCAGCTGCACCAGATTTTGCACTCTCCAGTGTTTGTAAATCAACTTCAATACAGTCTGCTTTCTGGCCAATCATTCACAGATAATCACTTCATGAGTGATTATATGCGAGTGGCCGCAAATAGCTGTGGGAGCTGTCAGTCTCCTATTGTTCTCAATGGGGTTTCCACCAGCAGCTAATCACCCCACACTGGGACCTTGAGCCCTGGTTCACACTGATGCGGTGCGCACCCCGTTCATGCGAACCGCTGTGGGTGTGTATGTTAAGTTAACAATACCCCGAAAGCGGTCCACAAAACGCGGTGCGATGTGCAGAATCAGATCGCATAGGTGTGAATACCTATGCAATAAGGGGGGATATCCTCCTGCGCTTAGTATGGTAAGTCCCTATCTACTAGCTGCAATCACTCAACCTCAACCAATAAGTAATAAATACCGTGCATTAAATAGTGAAGCGCTCCCAAATTATCTAAAAAAATTTATATACCCTCTGTGCATACCATAAATACCCACTGAACTTAAAAATAATTGATATTAAAGGTGATAAAAAACATTATAAACTAAATCAATTAGTTGCAAAAATTCCTAAACACCTCTCATATGTACCAATATATTATTACCTCTTAATAGATCTGTGATAAAAAATAACAAATATAAAATCCATGATAAATACTCAAATAACAGTGATGAAAACGATTATCATAATAATACTAATTCATGAAAAATGTGACAAATCGTGATACTTGTGACAAACCTAAAAAATCAAAAAAAAAAAAAAAATATAGTGATTCTGCAATAAATTATATAATACATATGGCTTGTGATAAACCCTATAACAAAATAAAAAATAGAATAAAATAAATCGCTTCTTAAATCAGTGAAAAAAATATATAAATAGACTCAGTGTTTCAGAATAAACTCAAAATAATCCATGCAAAAATGTGAAACACTCTGTGATCTTCACTTCTAGTGCTCAAGAAAGGAATCCTCCAACGGCAGCAATGCCTGCTCACCTCCCCTCCTCGACCCACACAGGGCCAAAAGGCAAAAGACTCTCCTTAAAGGCAATCCTTTCCTCCAGACAACTCAGCCAGGAACCTCAGGACTTCCACTCCACCTCCTCTCACCACGTCATATAAGACACAAACAAAAGATGTAATCTTTGAATACAACGCTTTTCCACCTCACATCATGGGTGTATTCTCATACAGGGAGGGAAACCAATATGGCCGCTACGTCCGGACAAAACGTCCCCACGTGATCGGAAGTGATGTAATCTCGTACTGGGAATGGCGTTCCGACGCGTTGCGTCACGTGCATCGTGACTTCATCAGGGTACCGCCCCCCAGAGCCATGATTCATTTATATATGGGATAGTCAACCCACTATACCTAATTAGAGGGCGGACTCCCGGCGGCCATTTTACCGGAGTCCGCACTACTATCCTCATTAATAGAAGACATCCTATTACAGCACTCGATCCGCGCTATAAATAGGAGCCATCCACTACCATCATATATAGCATATTCTTGTTAACACTCCCCTTAAAAACATATATAAACAATACAACTAATTTATTAATATTATATTAAAACCCACATAATACCCCACTTTATTACTAATTTATCTATACTAATAAAGGGGCAGAGGAAAAAAATTTTTTTGTAAATAAGACCCAGCAATAATTTACATGAATATAAATACCGATACTCACATCTAATAAAATTAATACCTTTAATATTAAAAATAGTATACAGGTATATATATACATATATACCTATAAGATATAAAATGAAAAAATTTGTAAAAATATATATAGACCATACAATTTATTTATTTCTAATAGGATTCAAAAAATTAAAAATAAAATTACTCAGAACCCTAACTGGATTCCTCTACATCATTCCCAAAAAAACTAGGAGAACCTATTTATTTAAATAAATCCCATGAATTAAAATCCAATGGATATATGGTTAGTTGAGTCACACATCGCCTCGCCCAATCCGACCATTTACCTATAATTGAAAAACAATACCCAAACGAATTCCTAATAAATCATGTGAATAAACCCATGATCCGAGTATACAGGATACGTAGCATATATCATGAATCAATCTCTACAATATAACTAAAATATATTAAAATATATTAAAACCAATAGTAAATGCACAGTCTAAAACCAAATTAAAAGTCACTAATAAAACAATTTAAATCAAATTCCACATTTAATCCATACGGTGCCTGCGTACGCATAGTGTAGATCCATCGGGACTCAGCTTGACTTAAAGATTTAACCTTACTACCACCCCTCCAATGTTTGATATATTTCTGAATCCCCCAAAATTTTAAACCTGACGGATCCCTACTATGTTGTTTCAGGAAGTGTTTGGACACACTGTGTTTTGGGAAACCATTTTTTATATTTTGGACATGTTCCCTGATACGTTTCCAGAGTGGTCTCTTCGTCCTTCCTATATACTGCAAGCCGCAATCACATTCTAAACCATAAACAACACCTTCTGTACGGCACGAGATAAAATCCTTGATCTTAAATTCAGTGCCATCAATATTGCATTTAAACATTTTCCGTTTACTGTTTTTCCCTTTAGTTTCCCTACACGCATAACACTGTTTACATGGGAAAAAACCAGATTGGTCAAGGAACGTAATTTTCTTTTTTCCATCAGGTGGGTCTAGCACACTTTTTGCCAACTTCATTTTTAATGTTGGTGCTTTCCTATAAACAAATTTCGGACCATTTCCTAACACTGGATTCAACAGGGGATCCGATTTCAAAATTGGCCAATATTTACTGAATATCTTCTCTATTTTCTTGTAATGGACATTATAGTCCAACACTATGGCCATATGTCCATCAAAATTATCAACTTTCTTTTTATCCACTATCAATAACTCTCTCTCCATTTTTCCAACCTCTTTAATACTTTTTTCAAGTGCTTGTTGTGAATATCCTTTAACCATAAATTTGTTTCCAATCATTTTTGCTTGTTTAATATATTCTTCTTGACTTGAGCAGTTCCTTTTCACTCTCACCAGTTGGCCCTTTGGGATATTATATAGCCATGGGGGGAAATGACAGCTGTCTATTGGTATATAGCCATTCCTATCTACCTCTTTGAAATACGTTTTAGTGATGATTTTACCTCCTTCATTTCTAATATTGAGATCTAAAAAATTTACTTCATGACTGTCATATGTCCAGGAAAAATGTATATTCCTATCATTAGAATTCATTCTATTCAGGAATCCCAATAGTGACTCACTACTGCCTTTCCATATGATGATCACATCATCAATATATCTGGAGTATAACAAAAGTTCCTCAGGGGTCTGTTTATAAATTGCCTCTTCCTCCCAGTGGGCCATATATAAATTGGCCACACTGGGAGCGAATTTAGCCCCCATCGCGACTCCTTTCACTTGTTGGAAAAAAGTCTTATCGTGCCAAAAATAATTGTGTTGGAGGCCAAATTCCAAACACTTCACTATGTACTTCCTTTGGGGCCACCCTATAGTGGTATATTCTCTAAGCCCCCATGTAACTGCCTCTACTGCCCCGTCATGATCAATGATTGTGTACAAAGATGTCACATCAGCACTTGCCAACAGAATTTCCGAACTCGGCTCCATTTTATCTAATAGCTGAATTAAATGCTTAGTATCTCGTAAATAAGCTTTCGTCTTTTGAACTGCTGGTTGCAGATAAAAATCCACATACTGGCCTAATCTGGCCAGGACCGATTGTACCCCATTCACTATCGGTCTACCTGGAGGTTCACTCAAATTCTTATGTATTTTAGGTATTGTATAAATTATGGGTATTCTACAAACCTCTGGTATCAGATATTTGGCCTCCTTTTTATTCAAAAAGTCCTTCTTCTCTCCTTCTTGTACAAGCTTAGTTAGAACTTTTTTATAAGAAAGTGTCGGATCCCTAGGAATAACCTTATATGTGGTGGTATCTGATAATTGTTTATTTAAATCTTGCAAATAATATTCTTTAGACAGAATTACAATACCACCCCCTTTGTCAGCAGGTCTTATTACAATATTATCTCTTTTGGAGAGCCTATTGATTCCTGTTTGAATACCAATGTTAGTTGTCACTTTTGGAATTATCAATCTCTCCAAATCATGATTGACCATTCGTTTAAAAACCTCTGTATAGTGATTATTAGATAACTGTGGAATAAAAAGTGACTTGTTTCTAAAATGACTGTGCAAAATATCGCTACTATAACCACTAGCTATATTGCTTCTAGCCCCTGGTAACCCTAAAAAATATTTTTTAATGTTCAATTTCCGAACGAATTTTTGAGTATCCACATATATGTCAAACTTATTAGCTGTTTTGGGTGGTGCATATTTCAAGCCCTTATCTAGAGCCATCAGCTCTTCTTTGGTGAGATCACATCCACTTATGTTGAACACCCCTTCTCCTACTGTTCTCTTTTTCTTTTGCTGTTTCCACCCTGCCCTGCACCCCCTCCTCTTGGGGGGCTTTTCCACCTTACTCCCTCCGGGCTCCTGTTTCGGTCTAAAAAATCTCTCTGTGGTAATTCGTTTCCTAATACCTCATATCTATTGTACCCCTCCACCGGACTTCTTCCTTCTCCATTGGGTGGATACCATCTTTCCTGTGGATAAAATCTCGGGCTTCTTTCTGGATAGTAATTGTACATTTTGTTCGAATAATACTCAGGTCTAGGTGGACCATAATATTCAGGTCTCTGATAATTGTTAGGTCTATTCCACTGTGAATTCCACTGTGGTCTCCACCCATTCCCTCCATTTTTTCCTTTAGGTTTTTTATTGTTATATGGAGGCCCTCCATTTTTAGGTTGTTGCCTCCATCCATTATGGGGAGTGTGGTATGATGGTCCATAATGGTTAGTCTTTTGCTCATCATTATTCCTAACTGTTTTTGGCGGCATTGGAAGGGATCTATTTGTATCCACCTTTTGTTCTTTAACTGGAGTGGTATTATTGGATACAGTCTCTGTCTCCACCGGGGAACTCTGCCATTTAAAAACTTGTTCCTTTTTAAAATCGTTAAAATCTCTCTGATATTTTTTTGTTTTCCTATATTTATGAGAATACACCCATGATGTGAGGTGGAAAAGCGTTGTATTCAAAGATTACATCTTTTGTTTGTGTCTTATATGACGTGGTGAGAGGAGGTGGAGTGGAAGTCCTGAGGTTCCTGGCTGAGTTGTCTGGAGGAAAGGATTGCCTTTAAGGAGAGTCTTTTGCCTTTTGGCCCTGTGTGGGTCGAGGAGGGGAGGTGAGCAGGCATTGCTGCCCTTGGAGGATTCCTTTCTTGAGCACTAGAAGTGAAGATCACAGAGTGTTTCACATTTTTGCATGGACTATTTTGAGTTTATTCTGAAACACTGAGTCTATTTATATATTTTTTTCACTGATTTAAGAAGCGATTTATTTTATTCTATTTTTTATTTTGTTATAGGGTTTATCACAAGCCATATGTATTATATAATTTATTGCAGAATCACTATATTTTTTTTTTTTTTTTGATTTTTTAGGTTTGTCACAAGTATCACGATTTGTCACATTTTTCATGAATTAGTATTATTATGATAATCGTTTTCATCACTGTTATTTGAGTATTTATCATGGATTTTATATTTGTTATTTTTTATCACAGATCTATTAAGAGGTAATAATATATTGGTACATATGAGAGGTGTTTAGGAATTTTTGCAACTAATTGATTTAGTTTATAATGTTTTTTATCACCTTTAATATCAATTATTTTTAAGTTCAGTGGGTATTTATGGTATGCACAGAGGGTATATTAATTTTTTTAGATAATTTGGGAGCGCTTCACTATTTAATGCACAATACCTATGCAATCTGATTCTAATGCGGACCTAAAAAAAAGTTCTTGCATGTTTTTGGTGCGGGTGCGGTGCAAATAGAGCCATGCAAAATGTATGGCTTAGATCACACCGCACACAAATCGCATGTGATTTGCACAAGAATTCAGTGCAGTTCCTGTGCGAATCACATGTGATATACTGCACAGCACATATGTGAACCCAGGCTGAAAGTCAGCAATAGCAAGTTCCTTTTTTCTATTTCTCGCATTCCTAATAGAGCTTTTCTTTCAAATCATGTGATAAATGTGATCTTTAGTATCACTGATCCAATGCATAGTATAGATCAGTACAATGCTTAAAATATAAGGGAAAATTTTTTTTTTTAACTTTGAATAGAGTGAAGAAGGTTTAGAATCAGTGGTGTATTTAGATTTTGTGCTGTCCTAGGCAATACAAAAAGTTTGCACCCCCCCCAATGAGAGAGCAAGAGAGTCAATAAGTGTTTGTGTATATATGATTCTCTCTCTCCCTTTCTTTCTCTTCTATCTCTCCCTCTCTCTCTTCCCTCTCTCTCCCTCTTTCTCCCTCTCTCTCTCTTCCCTTCCCTCTCTCTCCCCTCCTTCTCTTCCCCCCTCTCTCTTTCTCCCTATCTCTATCTTCCCTCTCTCTCTTCCCCCTCTCTCTCTCTCTTCCCTCTTTCTTCCATCACTCTATTCCCCCTCTACTCACTCTTCCCTCTCTCTTCCCCCCTCTCTGTTCCCCCTCTCTCTTTTCTCTCTCTCCCCCCCCTCTCTCTCTTCCCCCCTCTCTCTTCCCTCCCTCTCTTGCCCCCCTCTATCTCTCTTCCCCCCTTCTCTCTCTTCCCTCTCACTTCCTTCTCTCCCCCCTCTCTCTTTTCCCACTCTCTCTCTCCCCCCCTTTCTTTCTCTTCCCCCTCTCTCCCTTTCTTCCCTTACGTTCTCTCTCTTCCCTTTCTCTCTCTCTCTCTCTCTCTCTCCCCACCCCCTCTCTCTCCCCTCTCCCCTTTCTCTCTTCCCTCTCTCTCCCCCCCCTCTCTCTCTTCCCTCTACCTCTCTTCCCTATCCCCCCCCTCTTCTCTCCCCCTCCTCTTCTCTCTCTCTACCCTCTCTCTCTTCCTTTATCAGATCATATGGGGCTACACACACACATACCTACTCCAAGGGCTGCTGATCTCGGCCAGCAGGAAGGAGGGGGGGAGGTGTGTGCAGTCCCATACGATCTGTCAGTGTACGGAGGGAGGCAGGGAGATCCCACAGAGCACAACACAGCTCACCTCCTCCCGGCTCTTTCATCTCTGCCACTTCTCCTCTCCCTGCTCCAGGCTGTCCCCTGGTCCTGGCTCATCAGCTGCTGGAGGGAGAGGTATACGAGCATTGCTGTGCAACTGTCCTCCCCCACATTGATCCTCCTGCTGTCCGGGCCACTGCAAGAGTACCAAAGGTACCCCTCTGATGGCGGCCCTGCATGGCTCTGTTCGCTGCTGTTCAAAGGTCCCTTCTTCCAAGGGGGAGTGGTGCCGCACCCCTAAAACTTGCCGCCCTAGGCAAACACCTTGTTGGCCTTGCGGTAGATACACCCCTGTTTAGAATACCTGTCAGTTTTAATTGCTTTGGGTACTCCCATTAGAGAGATCCATCCTCTCTATTTGTCAATGTTAACTTTATCACCAAAATTGAAAGTGAAAGAAAATCCCAAATTTTGTGTTGCCATCTGAATACAAATAGAGGGGGAAATCTTCCAGTGCAGACACTAGTTTTGGTTACAACGAGAGATTTCCTCACTTTGGAGGGACTTTTTCTTACCCTTCTGTTTTGGGGATGGGACAGGAAGTGAAGGGAAATCTTCCCATTAAGATGGAGATGGCAAAAATCTGACAGGGGTTATAACCCTCTTGTAATCTAACCAAAATGAAAAAAAATACCTTTGCCTTTAGTTCTACTTCAATCTAAATCTATCGAATTCAAATCAATAACCTACACAATCTTGGGATTACCTTAAAAAATGATGTTATGTATCTTGTACCATACTAGTTGTAATTTGTTTCTAAATGTCTTACATTACAACTGAGGTATAGAATGTGCGTGTGGGGGGATTAAATGGGCCAACTCATGTCTTTAAGAGGATTTGCATACCTGCAGTGCATGTATGGTGGGAATGGTGATACAGTTTGAGTGGACATATTTCTATAAATGTCTACAAATGCCTACATTTTACTGACATGACTTGTCCACTTCAATTAACTCCAAGTGATGGCAGATCCAAACCCTAACCAACAGGCTGACTTATGCCATATAAGCTTTCTGTCACCATGCTTGTCACACTTGGTGACATATGCACACGCTTATAAGATGTGTCTGCCAGCATAATAATCACAGACTATCTCATGCAAGAGCATCAGGGTAATGTTTCCAGGCACCATCATAAAGTTGTGGATCTATCTGCTTTTTTTGGAAGCAACGGCAAGTATTATTTTCATGGGGTTTGACGGTTCATTAGAGAGCAGTCAGATTTGCTGCCAAGTGCATCTGAAGACATAGTTAAAACTTAACTGATTAGTATAAGAAGAGCTAGCCAAACTAAAAGAGACAAGCAAAGCCAGGTGGATAGCACACAGGTTAATCTGTAATTATCATGCAAGACTGAATAATCAGCACCATTTCTGCTTTAGAATTTCCTCCATATAATGACATCCAAAAGCATTTTTCTCATTATAGAACAGGTAAGGACACTTCTTCACATGACCAGATATTGATATAGATATACATTGTGTTTGCAGAGATCGTGTAAACTCATGGAAATGTTTTCGTTGATCCAACATTTTATTTGTTTTGTGCGTTTCGTACTGTATGTGGTTTAATCACATGCAAAGAATGTATGTTGACTTTCAGAAGCAACCTAAAGTGGTATGAACACCCCAAAAATATTATATATTATATATTGCAGCTTACCAATCATTAGATGTGGTGGAAACATTATTTTCTATTTTGTTTAAAAAACTTTTCTTTAATTTTTATCGGGTGATCCAACCATCAAGTTTGTTTTTCTTTCAGCTGCCTTTAACAGACCAAGCTGTCCAGAAAAAGTGTCAATAAGGGCTTGTTTAAACTTACCACCCCCCGCCCCCCCAAGCTTCAAAGGCGGCTTAAGGCAACTCCTGTTGCGGGTAGTACCACAACCAAATGTGACTCATTCAAGTGGAATTTACAGGTTCAAAACAGGTGATAAGGAAGTATCATATCACCTCCTTAGCACATGTCAAACGCCTTAAAAAATGATCGGAAAACTAAATAAAAAGCTTCTAGTGCATACTCTGGTGAAGTATTCTTGTGCTCTATGGCCTGATATCCTAGACATAACTTGTAGAATCACAGCAGAGATGTGTGTGTATTTTTTACAGCGTCTTACTAAAAAATTACAAAACATCTTGTATCATAAATGTAGCACCCTTCTAGTTTATCTGGGGGGAGCTAGAGTCCTGATTGTTAGTAAGGAAGGCTGAGTAGTAGCCTGGGTGTAATAGCCAGCAGGTCAAATTGTGGTTAGGAGTTGAGAGGCTCTGCAGGTCAATCCCTGTGGAATTTTCCCCTGCTCTAGGGCTTTGGAGGAAGGACCTAGAGGCAGTAAGTGGATCTGAGGAGTGGTTAGCTTCACTCTCGAGGGATCCTAGCCAATCCACAACAGAAGGCTTGGCAAGGGGCTGGGACACCATTAAAAGTGTTGGCGTCTATTCAGCTGCAGGAGAGTTCAGGTGAAAGACAGTGAGGAAGATGTGAGGCTGAAGCCAGGAGGCTGCGAGGAGGCCCAGTGGGATGAGAAGCTTACAGTTTCACTGGCCCCCAGAGCGAGGACCACCTGTATAGCAGGGAAGGAGCAGCCCAGCTACAAGGCCTGGGAGCAGCCACCAGCTCACCAGCAGTACAGAAAAGAATCTGAATGAGTACCCCTGCACCCCCCCGGGCGGATAGGGGAAGGTGGGAAACCAGATTCACTGCCTTCTTGTGACTGTCCACTTTTAAAGTAACAGGCACCAGATCCCCTGTTCATGGATAACCCCAGATTGCTGGATGAAGAAGAGGAGTTCATATAGGGTCTGGGGAGGTACATTAAGGAGACACTGGCTAGCTCTTCAACAGAGACTATGCTGCAGAAAGGGCTTGTGGATGGTTCCGGGAGGTTGCCCTCAGTTCATCAGTTTCCCTTGTGCATCCTGTACACCCCTAACCCTATCCCAGTTCAAATCTCCTAAATAAAACAACAAAACCAAAGCTCAAAGACTGATTTCTGACTCTGGATGCAAGTGTGTGTGAAGATGCGTGTTGCCTGGCTGTGCAGAACTTTAGGGTGACCCAAATCTTCTAGTGACTCCTAAGGGTTAGTGCTACATATACATTAGTGGACATGGACAAAGTGTCTGACAGAGACAGAAAATGTAATAATTCCAAAACATTGCACATATTTTCCTTGCATTTTAAGTCATGTCCTCTAAGCTGGTTTATATAACCTAAGAAACTGCTGACTTGAGAGATGTACTCTGAAAATGATATGTATGCAACCTACGCTGACTTGTTTGGTTTGACAAACCAGTGAACCAAAAGCGCTTAGGATTTAGATTCTGATACAGGCTGACAAGAAACTTGCAAGTTGCATCCAAAGTAGTAAGTCTACTCACCGAAGCAGATAGATCAGGTATTTTAATGATGTACTTTAGGCAAAAAAATAGGTAATGGGTCAATGTACTAAGAACAAACTTGACAAAACCCAAAAGCCAGGGGTCCAGTGCACCTAAAAAAGAACAGATAGTATATAAAGTTTTGGTGACTTTTCTAATTTTGTCTTTTTATATTTCTTGACATTCAAAAACTACCTGCCCAATCATTGTTAATATATGCCCTATAAAGCAAATGTATGCTGTAAAATAAAACTATATTCACAGTACTCGATAATGTGTAAAAATGCCAGTACATCAACTGTATACATAACTATATATATACAGTATATTACATACCGGTAGTAAGAAAATGTTCAGCTTACCTGAGTTCTCCTGTGTACACAGCTTTCTCATCAACCCCATGTGCCCTCCTAAGTGAGCACCCCCCACTGTATACCCCCCCCCCCATTGTGCATACCCACTCTTTTCATCCTCTCATTAATGTGCTCTCTAACTCCATACAACCCCCTATTGAGTACCCCCAGTCCTTCCTCCCCCCCCTTATTGTGCACACAAGCTCCATATAATCCATTTTTCCCCCTAAGCTTACTGGTAGTTGGAGGCAGGACCGGGACAGGAAGGGGTGGACGGGACGGGATGTTGCCCTGGGTGCGATGGTTTACTGTAGGGATGGGGGCACCTTCCTTCTGTTACAAGGCTGGCAGGAGGGTGCAGTTTGGCAACTTTGCCATGGGCGCTGGATTACCTTATCCCTGCACTGGTTGGAGGAGTTCAAGTACACATAAAAGGCATGGAAGAAGAAGAGAAATCAGAGTCCTCTTCAATCACACCCAACAGCAGATCCTGACGAAGCTATGAGAGGCGTGGCGTAACGCGTAGTAGTGACATAGCGACGTGGTAACTCATTTCCGGTCTGGCGCCATCTTGGCACACCAGAGAACTCACAGTACACCCATGTGAGGTGATCCCAAACACACTGTTATTTTCTGTTTAAATGTGAGTGTTCACATGGCGTTTTTTGCATATTAAATGTGCCATACAGTTGTACACTATGGAGGATCTTTTTTGTTTTTATTCCATGACCTCTACAACCTCATGAGTATATAATATATATACACTGGTATCTGTACGTGGAGGATAAGTGGAAGGTGGAGGAGTGAGCTTTGGAGCCTGTAGAGTAATCTCTAGCTTGGCGAGAGCATGTAGGATCCTGAGGTGATCCGCAAGGCTTTTTGGTCCCTGTGGGTCGCAGGGGGAAGGTGAGCGGGCATGCTAGCCATATAGGATTCTCACCTGTCACCTGCATTGGCAAGAAGAGCATGTTGTGTGTTAAACACTGAACTCTGTGTACATTAATATCATTAAAATTTTATGGTTTTAACCACTGAATGTTGTGGATTTTTTGCCCTTATATGTGTAGCTATCACCTATATAGTGTTTTATATCCCTTTATATAGAATCACTGAGGGTTATGGTATTATCACCTATTTATGCTGAATTTACATTGCACTAGTTATTTATTTATTTTTTACCTGGTTTACAGTTATGTTTCTTCTATTTTGGATATGCCTGTTTATACTTCTATAGCGCCACACCATTAACATAACAAGTACACCCAACAGCACACTGTCAGAACTGAGCGGAAGCATGCAGCTCGCTCTCCTCAACTCAGCCCACTGCAACCTAGAACTGCACAGCTGGACCAGCCCATACAGCAGAAGAGGGGGAGAGAGAGAAGGGAGCATGCCTCGGACAGGACCAGAATGAGAGCATGCACAGACCAATCTCTCGCTTTTTCAATAATTATTATTTTTGTGCCCCTAAAAACATTTCTCCCAGGGCCACTGCCCTTGTAGATCTGCCAACTTCAGCAGCCCAGCAATGGTCTTTTCTGGGCAACGGTTGAAACCTGTGAATCACGAAGGACAAAATCACGTCTGGTGAATACTTTATGAACTCTCCATTGTTTTGAAGTTGAGCACAGCCTATGTCATAAAAAATATATCATTATGAAGAACAGTGAGAACAACAATGTTCGAATATCACCAGTTATTTTCCACCTCGTATAAGTCTATAGATGGCTTAAAGCAAATAATGTAATTTACATTATTGTTTAAATAGCTCATATATTTAAAAGAACTGAAAAAAAACTCATATTTCCACACATTCCAGAAGCTGAACACACTCTTCCAAATTGAAGACGTATTTGTGTAGTCTTGTAATAATTATACTATAGCTCCTAGATTTATTCTTGCCACCCCAACACCTCACATAGGAACAATGTTTTTATTGTAATAAAATACATTGATAAGATTGTTTACAATTACCCTGATCTCTTTTAGGTGTATAACTAAAAAACATTAAAGTATACAGTAGTTCCTCTTTAATTGAAGCAATTGGATTTGCAGTAAGCATAGGAAGACCAGACATCCCTGGTTTCCACAGTCCACGATTTTAGTGGGCTGTCCTTGGGGAAGAAAGTGTCCCTGATTTTGTCCCCAGTTGAAAGAACATGTCCCTGATTTCTTTCCAGGTTTATAAATCCCTGGCCCGGGTGGATGTGGGGTGGGGTGGGTGGCATGTGATGTAACATACCAATATCATGCGATCTACCCGGTTCACCTCCTTTTGACCTATGTAGATTTTTTCACTATAGGTAAGGATATAGATTATTAGCTGCCTTGTCTTGCTCTTGCTTGTGATGGTGACCTGTGATGCTCATTTGGGCCTGACACCAGTAAGTCAACACTATACTAGGGTGTAGAGCTGGACAAGACGGTGGATGGGCATTCTAGAGAAGCTGCCCCATATACAGTGTTTTAATGTGGGAAAAGGGGAGGTCCTAAGTAGATAAGTAGCAGTTAAAGGGATAGCAGTAGACACCAATTGCAAATACAATTGTGTCATTATACTGAATTGGATTGTGACTGGAGAGCCCTCTGCTTGAAGCCACATCTAAATGCAGCCCGGGACGTGACCTGTCACATGAGCATGGTGGTGATTGGAGAGGTGAGGCAGGGGGTGCTGGAGAGGTGACATGCTCCATCTGATGCCACAGACTCCCCCCTGTCCTGCAAGTATATGCTGCCTTCTGAAACTGTACAGGGCCTACCACTGGAGATGAGGAGAGGGAATTCTTCAGCAGATGGTGGACTATTGGAACTTACCAGCAATGGCATTCCAAGTACAATTCATGAGAGGGGAAATTTTTTTTTAAGTGGTTTTGGTTGGGGGGAAGAGGATTGTACTGGGAGGAAGGAGACGCGTTTTGTTTAGTAGACACTCTGTGCCTGTACACTCTTGACCAAGAGAAAATTAGGCTTGGGAGTCATTAAACTATACACACGTAGTGCTACCCCTGCAGGAGCCACTGGATGTGAACTGGGTCCCCCTAAGCTCTCCATGGCAACACACATTTTCCACATCTTACACACACAGAGTCAATAAGACAGTCCATGAGCTGTTTTTTTAATTGTTTTTTACTGGAGGGTTAACAACTTGAATGGGGTCTAGGGGTATATGGGATGCCCAAGGAACTGCAAACTTGAGGACAAATGTCTTAGCAACAACTGTACACTGTACAAAAAAAGTGGATCAGGAATCAATAGCACTGTCTCTTTAAGGAGCACTATAGTCCCCTTGATGTACCTCAGACCCCAGATGAATCCTTCTTCTTCACCCAGCTGCACTGAGGGTATCCCTGAGAAAAGGCATTCCAAGAGCTGACAGTTAAGTTGTCCCAAATGACAACTAGTTGGGTCTTGCACCTGACCGCCTTCTCTCCCTTTATCTGGCCCATGGGCTGTAGATGTTCTCACACTGTCCTGTACTGTCCTGTCAGTGCGGTGGGTTGATAGCTGCTTTCAGACCTTATGCTGTGCTGGCTTCTTCCCTGTTGTACAGGATGTCCTCAATATTAGACTTTGGGCAGTGGAGATCCTTCTTCCCAGCATCCAGCCTGTAGGTAGGTACCCTCCCTGGGGCCCCTTTCCAGGCTCCACACTCTAGTCTTTTCTCAGTCCATCTTCCACCCAACTCCTACACACACTACTCTGGTGCACAGGGTCTGCAACATTTAAGGGTTACCTTTGGCCACCATGCCCAGCCTCCTGCCTGGGGATTGACCAAGTTCCCCTAAACATGTAAATCTGGTCCTCCTCCTCCCCACTTCCAGAAAGTTCTCAGAGTTTCTGGAAGGGTAGGAAGACTCCAGAAGCCCTGACCTGTAGAGCCTCCCAGCCTGTACTGAGATGAACTCACTACAGTACTCCCAGGCTGACTTCTCCCAGGCTGCTACCCAGCCTCTAACAAAAATCTTATCTAGCTAAGCTAGACAGCGCTACACCCATTTAAATTCCTCCCACTGCTAGCACAATTTGGCAACACCCAACATTTGGTGTAACATGCTTTGTGTGGTTTTAGGGTGTCCCTGGATTTCATTTTGAATATCAGGCCACCCTAACTAAGCAGGCACCTGTGAGTCAGTATCTTGCTTGATATATTTCCTCCACCTTTCTAACCACCAGGAACTATAAACATTTTCATTAAAACATATTGCTTAACCTTTTTTGAGTAACAGACCCCTTTAAGGATCTTATGAAAGTCATGGACCCCCTTCTCAAAAATATTCACATAAGCACAACTTTGCTTCCAATGAATATACACTATATTGCCAAACGTATTGGGATGCCTGCCCTTACATGCACATGAACTTTAATGGCATCCCAGTCTTAGTGATTAGTGTTCAGTATTGAGTTGGTCCTACCTTTGCAGCTATAACAGCTTCAACTCTTCTGGGAAGGCTGTCCACAAGGTTTAGGAATGTGTCTATGGGAATGTTTGACCATTCTTCCAGAAGCGCATTTGTGAGGTAAGGCACTGATGTTGGATGAGAAGGCCGGGCTCGCAGTCTGTGCTCTAATTCTTCCCAAAGGTGTTCTATCAGGTTGAGGTCAGGACTCTGTACAGGCAAGTCAAGTTCCTCCAACCCAAAATCACTCATCCATATTTTTATGGACCTTGCTTTGTGCACTAGTGCACAATCATGTTGGAACAGGTAGGGGCCATCCCCAAACTGTTCCCACAAAGTTGGGAGCATGAAATTGTCCAATATGTCTTGGTATGCTGACACATTAAGAGTTACCTTCACAGGAACTAAGGGGCCAATCCCAACCCTTGAAAAACATCCCCCCTCCACCAAACTTTACACTTGGCACAATGCAGTCAGGAAAGTTTTGTTCTCCTGGCAATCGCCAAACCCAGACACATCTATCAGATTGCCAGACAGAGAAGCATAATTCATCACTCCAGAGAATGCATCTCCACTGCTCTAGAGTCCAGTGGTAGCATGTTTTACACCACTGCATCTGACGCTTTGCATTGTATTTGGTGATGTAAGGCTTGCATGCAGCTGCTCAGCCATGGAAACCCATTCTATGAAGCTCTCTACACATTGTTGTTGTGCTAATCTGAAGGACACACAAAGTTTGGAGGTCTTTAGCTATTGACTCTGCAGACAGTTGTCGACTTCTGCGCACTGTGCGTTTCAGCATGCGCTGACCACGCTCTGTCATTTTACATGGCCTACCACTTCGTGGCTAAGTTGCTGTTCTTCCCAGTTGCTTCCACTTTGTTTTAATACCAACAGCAGTTGATCATGGAATATTTAGTAGTAAGAAGGAAATTTCACGGATGGACTATCACATCACAGTACCACGCTTGAATTCACTGAGCTCATGAGAGCAACCCATTCTTCACAAATGTTTGTAGAAGCAGTCTACATGTCTTGGTGCTTGACTTTATACACCTGTGACCATGGAGGTGACTGGAACACCTAAATCCAATGATTTGAAGGGGTCTCCCAATATTTTTGGCAATATAGTGTATATGTACCTTATTTTATTGAAATTTGATTGCCTCATACATATATAACATACACGAAGTTTGAAAAATTAAACAATCATAACAAAAAAACACTTCCTTTCATGCAAAGTAATTACAATAATCTTGTGCAAATTAAACAAAACTATTTTAATTCTGCTCAAATCTAGTATTACTACTACTACCAGAAAATAAAAATGAGTACTTGTTATTGTGGAGTGACACAAGCTGGTGGTTGTGCAAAGAGCAATGATACAAATTAGGGATGCACCAAAATTTCAGCCACCGAAACATATTGGCCGAAAATAGCCTCATCGGTATTTTGCTGATAGAAAAAATTTAGCCTATACAGATGCCGATACAGGGGACTATGTGTACTGCAGATGTGAGGGAGGGGGCGGTGGAGAAAGGCAGGACAGGAGCAGTGTATACAGTGACTGGCTGTCACTATGGGGTTTATTTACTAAAGCTGGAGAGTCCAAAATCAGACTCCCTTCTGCATAGAAACCAATCAGCTTCCAGGTTTCATTGCCAAAGCTTCATTGAACAAGCTGAGGTTAGAAGCTGATTGGTTTCTATGCAGAAGGGAGTCTGATTTTGGACTCTCCAGCTTTAGTAAATAAACCCCTATATGTCAGTGCTGGTTTTTAAATGCAATTGCTGGCTTTTTTTTCCTTCACTATAGCTCAGAGAATGAGCTATCACTTTCCCCAAGCTAGAAGAAACAAAGTTTCCTTTAGCTCTGGGGAAAGTGATAGCTCATTCTCTGAGCTATAGTGAAGGAAAAAAAGCCAGCAATTGCATTTAAACACCAGCACTGAAATATACTGACAGCCAGTGAGGGAGCCTCTCTATATACACTGCTCCCTCACTGTGTACACTGCCCCTCTCCTGCCCCCTCCTTGCACACACTGCCCCCCACCCCCTCCCCACTACAAAAAGGACCTCTCACTTATATGCTATCACATAGAGGACTATTGGTCCCCTATGTGAGAGCAATAAAATCATAAGTTTAAAAGAAAAAAAAAATTATATATATATATATATATATATATATATATACACACATGAAAGTAGAAAAAATACAAAAAAGATTGTGGCCTCCCCATCCCCACATATGCAGACATATCAGTTTCGGTTCGGTTTTCGGCCACATGCATTCTGAATTTGTGGTATCGTTTTGGCACCAGAATTTTCATTTCGGTGCGCACTGACACAAATTTAAATGATACACATGGGCCAACAACGAGTCAAGAGACGCTTAGCAGTCAGCACTATAAGCAGTGGCAGGGTGCATTTTCTTACATTTCTTTTAAATGGAAACCATTTATTGGGACAAGAGGAACGGCTCTATAGTGAATGTAAATGTTATTTTTTTTTATCTGACTCTCATGGATCCCCTGAAACACATCCATGGACCACTATATATTTTTACTTTGTGTATATTTTATATTGGTGTGATTTGTGTATTTCTTGCATATCTGTGCAGGAATCCAGCTTTGCCTTTGTGCAGGAGCGTCCTGTAATAAAGACCAGTCACTGTTGCTCTGTTTTTTCTGCAGCTTCTAGGGTGCCTCCAACAGCTCTGCCATCAGCACAGGCTATAAAAGCACAGTGATGATGTCACTGCTAATTTTACAAGGCAATAGCTAGCATTGTAAAGGTATTTGGTGCACACATAGTCAATTTATATCCTTTGAGGCTTGTGAGGAATATATATAGATGAAAGTGTTTGTGCCTGGGCGTTAGCTTTAAACTAAGCTTTCTTTACAACTACGTTTGCAGAGAAAGCCCACTAGCTGGACCTTTTCGCTCTTTGCATGTACAGTGGAAAAAAATTTAATTATAAATGATGGTTGAGTGTCGATTCCACGTATGGTCCTTGTGATATGAGTCAAACAAAATAAGAAATGCTTTTACTCACTGTTAGGAAACACATTAAATAAATAAGCATTTTCAATACCAAAAAAGTTACCAAGGGATAATATAGTTAGACAGACATTCAGCTAACTACAGGAAATTCCCTGGCTACAGGATTACCATGAACACCAGTGAGTATGGATGGTTAGAGACATCGTAATGTAATGAAGAACATAGATAAATATAGAAATGTAGGGTAATTTCAGCAGTCATGTTCAAAGCAGCCAGCTGCAGACTTTTATTGTAATTAATGGCAAGTGACCAGCTGGGACAGTAGGAGACATGCACATATTACTTAGGCATAACAAAAATCTAGGGCCTGGCAAGCTTCCAAATTGTATGTAGTGCAGTGGAATAATGAGGCTGGACATCGTTATCCAGCATTGATTTGCTCCAAACAGTCTAATTTACAAAAACTGGCATAAAACTGCAGTGGTTGCCAAACATTCAATGTGCTTTCATCTTTCAATCCAATGATGTTGGTTTTCTTAGTATTTGTAAAATAGCTTCTATAGAGTAAATCCTTGCTGTCTACTGAAACCTTTAAGATGAATTAATTTGCTAGGTATGGCAATTTTTACATGGTCTCATTGGTCCAGCTTGGACCAATGTAAGTATGTATGTGTTATATCTGTGGGATTCCCATGAAAGCTGGAAAACATTGTAGAAGGGACAGCTACTACAGTCATCTCCAATAGCTTCTGGGTCCCATTTCGAGCATCTACCTTGCTATATACTGAACATGAGAGCACAAGCACCATTCAGAGAACACTTTACATTTGCTTAATTAATATAAAGCATTCTCTGATTGGATAAGGTAGAGAGGCGGGGGGGTGATGTCATGATTTCCACCTTGTGTATTTTGTTTCATAAACTTTTTATTAGAATTTTTTAGACCTTTTGGTATAGTAGCAAAAGAAAAGATATTGGTGGCATATCCATCTCAATTGACCATTTTGCACAAAATGTGACATAGAGTTCACAAACGGAAGAGGCACCAAATGGATATAGAAGCATGAGGAAAAATCAGTAGGAATATGGTATAGTATACCACTTGTAAGCATAACATTAAAAAGAACATAATAAGAAAAGACTCAAATGAAGAACTTCAAGGTACAAGAGGTTTTGAAATACACTTGACATTTTAAAACATATCTAAAAGAGAGTTAGAACCATTGCCATTGGAATTTCCATTGTTATACCAACTCCTACTAAGTGCAGTCACTCACTATCAATGTCCCTCTTTACATCAGGAGTCCTTATTTGAGTCCCTCTTTACATTATGAGTAACCTTCAGAGTCCTCCTTTTCATCAGGTTCCCATCAGAGTGCCCCCTTACATCGAGGTCCCCATCAGAGTGCCCCCTTACATCGCGGTCCCCATCAAGAGTGCCCTCTTACATCAGGTGTACCCATCAGAGTTCCCTCTTACATCAGGTATCCCTTTCAAAGTGCCCCCTTACATCAGGTTCCCCATAAAAGTGCCCCCTTACATCAGATTACCCTTCAGAGTGCCCCCTTACATCAGGATCCCTATCAGAGTGCCCCTTTACATCAGGGTATCCATCAGAGTGCATAAGGTTCCCCATCAGAGTGATACAGTTTCATCAGATTTCCCCATCAGAGCACCCCCTTATATCAGGTGTCCACATCAGAGAGTCCGCTTACATATGATTAATTATCCCCATCAGAGTGCCCCCTTACATCAGGTGTCCCCATCAGAATTCCCTCTTACATCAAGTGTCCCCAACACTACCAAAACTCTCTGGATCAAAATCCTCTAGCTCGAACTGTCAAATCACTGCCACTTTTTATTGATGCCAATCAGATGCCGTTTAGCCCGAACTGTCATCACTGCAAGGAGAGTAAAGACAGCAGAGGGAATTTGAAATCCCTGCCACTTTCTCTCCTCTCCTACCACTGAGGCTCAGCATGGGATGCCTACAGAGAGGTTTCCCACACCGCCTCTGTGTGAACTCAGGTTATGACAAGCCTGGGTTCACCCAGGAGCAATGGGGAAACTGCATGCGATTTGGACAGGAATCGCATTCCTGTTCAAACTGCATGCTATTCTTTGCAGTGCAATTTGTGTCCATTATCGCAAATGGCACAGCAAAGTATTGGTAATCTGTATAGGCGAGTACTTGAACGAAAGTATTGGTAGTTGTACTCGCCGATAAAAAAACAGTATCTGTGCATCCCTATTAATCAGAATATAACATTTAAACAAAAATGGTCATTTAGCATGGACATGCCTGAGTACTACTAACAAGTGTTTTGTGAGGCATTTCTCTGTGTTTTGTAAGCATTGTTAAAAATTCTTATTATTGCATTCCCTGCAGTTCGGAGTATATTACCTTATAAAGTAATGGGAGGTGAAAATGAAGAAAATGCCATACGCTCTAACAGTATACGTGAAAAATACATGGGCTTCTTACTGACCTACTTCTGAAATGCTGTTTGCTTGACTGTTATGCTGATGCTCTTGCTTCAATATATTCTAAGTGAATTACCTGGAACAAGTATACAACCAGAAACGTTGGTGAAAAGTCAGAAGTCTTTATATTATATGTGTTCCAGGTCAGTTAAGGGGTTACAGTTAAAGTCAAAAATAGCATTATCAGAAGATATCTAAAAATGGCAGCCGTTTAAGCTTTTTTCAGCATTGTTATACTTTAAAGCACACCTGTCAGTAGGACTGCTTTAACTATTCGGCAAAAGGAACAGCTGTTCTTGGCCCACTGGTTAAGGTAGTTAGGGTTAAGGTGACCCACCTGACCCAGGGCTGTCTAGTCTTGGGTGAACTGCCATTAGCCCGAGGCTGGTAGCAGTAATCATTGTATTCTGGCAGCTAGGAAATCTCCCGCTGTCAGAGTACAACAGAGCAGCGGGAAGGATTCCCCCATAAATGCTGAATGTATTGATGGGAGAATTAAGCCATTTTTTTTCCTTCAATCCATGGTTGAAGAAAATAAAATTTCTGAATGTATGGCTGGCTTTAGTTCACCTTTTCTAGAAAACAGCTTATGCAGTCAAGGTGCCTCAGTAAGTAAAAACTGTATAGCTTTGTAAAATGGTCAATAACCACTTCCCATCCTTTATGAACTGCTTAAAGCGGAGTTCCACCCAAAAGTGGAGGCTCCACTTTTTGGCCTCCTCCCCGCCTGCGCTGCCACATTTGGCACCTGTTGGGGGGGAGCGAGTGCCTGGTTTTGACAGGTACCCACTCCCACGGCGCCAGCACCCAATGACCGATTGAAGATCGGGGTGAGGACACCACTGGATCTCTGGACAGGTATGTGCCCTAATATTAAAAGTCAGCAGCTACAGCATTGTAGCTGCTGAGTTTTAATTTTTTTTTGGGGGGGGGGGGCAGGTCAGAGGCCGGACCTCAGCTTTAAGGTTGAAGTGGATTTTTTTCAGAAGATTCTCTAAAAAGTAATCTGAGCAGCTATAGAGCCACAGAATTACTTTTACAGGCAGTGGAAGGTGTCCTCCAACATCCCCCCCACCCCCCCAACTGCCGCCTTTACTGGTCTCTCCTGTTCGATCGGTTAGCCCAGTAAGGATGCAACCGCCAGCATCCAATTCCTGGTACACAGTGAGAGGAACTGACATTTTTCCTTCTACTGTGTGATGTCTAAAAACAAAAGCAACAAGGATTTTGTCACTTGCAGTTTTGCTCAGATGTAAACAAGCCATTACTAGTTTGTGAAAGCATCTGTTCAAAACCGATTTCAGTTTGAGCAGATGCTTTTGAGTAAGGTTGCACCGATACAAATACTGGCAAGTATCGGTTCACGTGCAAACTCTCCGATACTGACAGCCGATACCCCCGGATTCCCCTGCTGACAGCTGAAATGTAAACAAGAAAAGCTGTCAATTATTGGCTGTTAAGGAACGGGGCTGCTGCATCCTTAACAACCAATGACATTTTAGCTGTCAGCAGGATTTCTCTTCCGCTCTCTGCCTCCTCCTTCCCTGCAGCCAGCTGTCACTTCTGCACAATGCCTTCCCCATCTCCTCCCCTCCCGCCGGCTGTCACTTTTTCCTGTTGCCTCCTCCTTCCCTCCGCCAGCTGTCACCTCTGCCGCCATGCCTTTCCAACTCCCTCCTCCACCCCCATCACTCTTATTCCACACCAGGCTCCATTCCTCCCAACATGGTCCTCAACTCCTAAAGCCTCCTACTGTTATCTACTGCTGCAAATGAATAACTGGCTGACCTTACATCCTTTTAATATGTCCACATCCACCAATACATAGCCCAGCCCTCATGCCCTATTCTCTACCATACCAATTTAACACTTCAGAGGGTTTTCTGTAGTTGTGTATGCTGGTGTACATTTTGTAGGTGTTGTTACAACACATTGTACTGTTTATAATTTCCATTTTTAAATTTGATTGAAGTGTCGCTAAATGACACTTCATTCAACTCCATGCACTGCAGCCCGTTACAACGCATGAGTTGCGCATACCTACTGCACTCTTATGCAGCGCAAAACCACCGCATATGTATGGTGTGATCAGAGCACAGAGAAGACAGTGGTTTTCTATGCGCCTTTGTGCCTGCATGGATTTATGCAGATCAACGCAGCTCAGCAGACATGCTGTGAACTCTTGTATCTTCTAGCCTTATGACGGAGCGTTGAATTTGTGCCAGTCAGGGTATGATTTTATTATTGTTGTCCTGCATGAAATGGGTCATCCTCTCAAGGCTGTACATGAAAAGTGGTATCCCCTGTATCCCTGGCTGTGTGCACGCTCCTGTGACTCCTGTTTCCCTGCCTTCATATTCTCTATTCTGAGCATGTTTAGTGTACAGCCTACATGTTTTTGATCTCCTGTGTGGGGCGATGATCAAGCGACTTGGACAAGTCAAACCTCCCCAAAGTTGCTGGAGATCCCCTATACAATCATCTTACATCCTATATCTGCAAGAATTCAAATTGCAGTAATCAACCCTTTTAACCCATTTTGTGAGACCTGCAATAGTTTTGCCTTTTTAACTCACCATGTGACGCTTTTAGGCCCCTTGCACACAGAGCTACCTAACTGCAGTGCGTGCCTCCCAACATTTCAGTGCACCTGGGAGGCACAGATGAAGCATTCAGCCCTGTCAAAATCTATGGCAGGCTGTGGCTAGATGGGGCTGAATGCTGTAACAAGTGGTAACTGCTTTTAGGGCCCTATGCATTAAAGTGCATGTGCATTTAAACCCTCACCTTGTGTAACAAGCCATTTAGTTTAAAATACAAATGAAAGGCAAAAACATTTGTATAAAGATATAAAAAAAATATATAAATCCCCTTTTCCCCTGTTTTATAAGTGATCACATACCCAGCAAGATCCTTATGCAGCTAAGAACAGAGAGCTGGAGGAGGAGGAACATCAGCACACGGATCTTCCCAGTGAATGGCTGTAAAGGGGGGGCATGTGAACAAAAGTCTGATCAATGGAGGAGAGCATGCTGAGTTCCCAGCACAGCTAGAGAACTGACCATGGTGTGCTCTTATACCTAGTGTGGTCAGTTTTTAATAGGAAAGTAGAGTGACTGGCAGGGACACCAAGGATTTCACACAAAGGAAGCAATACAAAGATAATAGGATACTTGTTCATACAAGTACACGGTACAGCAGACACATATCAGGAACATGAAATGTTGGGTTTACATACTCTTTAAGGGAAAAATGCCCAGAATGCAGGTCTTCTGTTTATTGGGTGCATTTGTTACAATTTTGGTTCCACTATGTACAATAAATATTCTTTTCTCCACAATGTCTCCACTTACTCAGTTCTTTCAGCTATGTTCTTCAACTCCTTCACTCTGCTGTCTTCTCTTTGGCCTTGTTCACACAAGAGGCAGAAGATTGGCGAAAACAGGTGGTCGATCCATGTTTTTACTGCCGTAATCCCCAGCCTCTTGCCCTCCCAGACAATGCCACATTCACCTTCCTTCGTGACATTCTTCATTTAAGTCGATGGGACCCTGCAGCAACCATGAGTCTTACTGTGATGCATTGAAGAGCCATTCAATTTCAATGGCACTCCAAAGCAAAGACGCAGCTGATCTGCGCGTGTCTCTGATGGTCGACTATGCTGTTGAATCCCATAGTGTACTTCTGATATCTGCTGGTGTCCACAACTCAAGGGTCTTGTCAGATGGCAAGGAGTTAATTCCGACCAGCTGCAAGAGAAAGAGGAGAGCTTGGGAGCTTTGCAGTCATGTGACCACATAGAAAACATGTATTTACAGTAAATGGCATGCAGACCTGACTCACAGGCATTCAGGATGTGATTCTGACACCTCTTGAATGCCTTTCATTTGACAGCTGGCTTTTTGAATGTAAATATCGATTTGGCTCATGGTTTTAGCACAGCCTTGGTCACTTTAATGGGTTGCATTTATCAGTGGTACTGCCCACCAAGAGTTACAGGAGGTTTAATGTTTTGCCCTGTTGTGAAGCAAAGCATTGTGATCACAGCATGTGTATAAACCCATCCAGTGCCTTTGCAGCTCAAGAGGAGTGGTAAAAACATGTCTCAACTTGCTATTTTTACTGGCCCTCCAAATGCAAGTGTAAACTAAGCCTAATAGCAACGACTTCTACAATTATTTTCAGCTTCCCCAGTGGACCCTTGGGTATGAGATACACATTATACCAAGCTTACACCATAGATGTATGCAATACAGATCATATCTGCCTTTTCACTTTAAGGCTCCGTTCACATGGACATACTTAACTACTTCAGTACTAGGCACTTTCATCCCCTTCCTGCACAGGCTAATTTTCAGCATGGTCATGCAACACTGTACCCATATGAAATTTTTCTCAGGTTTATTTAGACAGAGCTTTAATTTGGTGGTATTTAATTACCAGTGTTTTTTTTTTTTTTTTGCGAAACAAACAAAAAAAGACCAAAAATTTTAAAAAACAAAAACCTTTTTCTTTGTTTCTGTTATAAAATTTTGCAAATAAGTAATTTTACTTCTTCACTGATGTGCACTGATAGGCAATGATGCTGTACTGATGGGCACCGATGAGACTGTGCTGATGGTCAATGATGAGACTACTGATGGGCACCGATGAGACTGTACTGATGGGCACTGATGGGGAATGAGACTGCACTGATGGGCAATGATGAGGCTGTACTGATGGGGCTGCACTAATAATCAGGACACTGATGATCAGTGTCCTGATTACCAGTGCAAGCAAAATGCTACCAGCCTTGCTGGGTATCAGCGGTCTCTTTCCCACATAGACACAGACTGTCGATAACTGGCAAGTCTGTTTATGTTCTGTCTCTCCAATCTAAGCATTGATAGTGTGATCTCTGTAACTTACAGTTGTGATGAGATAACAATAACTTCAACCTCAGCTGGATACCACAGTCAGTGACTCAATCGATAAGACATCTTGTAGATCTTGTGAAGTTTATTCCATAAACTGAGAGAATCTTACAACAATGAACATTCGATAGGTCAAAAGATCATAATGTTTCCTGCTTGATGACATGAGGCGAGATCTGCAATGCATTTCTGGGAAAGGGGGAGGGCTATCTATACAGCATTAACTAAACCAAACCAAAGAAAAAGAAGGAGCAGAAACAAAACACAGAAACACTAAAAGGCATATGACAGTCATGTGAAACATGACAGTTTATATGTGATCAGCTGTGACTGTACATAGCTGATCACATGGTAAATGGCTGCTGTGATTGGCCCTTTACCGTGATCTGTGATCAGCTGTGTGCAAAGGAGGGACAAGGTGCGTTCTTGGAGGACGTCTATAGACGCCCTACCAGAACAAGACAACCACGCTGTAGCCGTCTTTCAGCTATAGTGCAGAATTAACCACTTGGTAACTGCGCTTTAGCCAAATGACGGCTACAGCGTGGTTATCCAGTTCTGGGAGGGCGTCATATGACGTCCTCCCAGAACGCGCCCTCCCACGTCTTATGAACAGCTGAACACATGATGAGGTAAAAGACCAATCACAGCACCTTTTACCATGTGCTCAACTGTGTCCGATGACACAGCTGATCACGGGGTAAATACAGTTGCCAGTTATAGGCAGCACTTTCCTTACGTTGTCACAGCATGAGGAAAATACTGCCGATAACCGGCAGCGGTTACAGAGGAAATCGACACTGATCAGCAGGGCACTGATAATCAGTGCCACCCATCAGTGCCCAATAGTCAGTGCTGCCAGTCAGGGCCGCCTGTTAGTGTCGCTCAACAGTGCCACCTATCAGTGACCATCATTGCTGCATATCAGTGCAGCATCATCAGTGTCTCCTCATCAGTGCAGCCTGTCAGTGCCCAGCAGTGCTGCCTATCCGTGCCACCTCATAAGTGCCCAGCAGTGCTGCCTATCAGTGGAGCCTCATCAATGCCCATCGGTGAAGGAGAAAAATTACCTGTTTGCAAAATTTTATAATAAAAACAAAGAAAACCTTTTTTTTCAAATTTTTTGCTCTTTTTTGTTTATAGCGCAAAAAATACATGCACCCAGTGGCGATTAAATACCATCAAAAGAGAGCTCTATGTGTGTGAAAAAAAATATAAAAATGTCATATGGGTACAGTGTTGCATGACCATGCAATTGTCAAAGTGTGGCAGCGCTGAAAGCTGAAAATTGGTCTGGGCATGAAGAGGGTATACGTGCCCTGTAGGCAAGTGGTTAAGTGTACCCCTGTGTGAGGGCCGTGTTTGCCCACACGGAATGTACAGGTGTTCTGTGCATCTGCCTACAAGCAGTCCCACTCATGTCAGTTGGAATGCAGCAGTTGCTCCCATTTTGACATTCCTGTGGGTGCGTATTCCCAAATGCAGACAGTGTGAGTTTAGGGACACGCATCGGCACCCACATGGCTGTCAAACTGGGAGCAGCAGCTGAGTCCCAAATGACATGAATGGGACTGCCTACACGTGGATGCATGGAATACCTGTACATCCCATGTAGGCAAACACAGTCCTCACACAGATGTACATCTAAGTACACCCATGTGAACGTGGCCTAAAACTTGAAAAATACAGACAAGGAAGTGCGACTTCTTTGATCCTCAGTCTTGATCTGATGAATGGGCTGCTGTGCCTGTGCAAACGCAGCGCGTCCAACACGCAAAGGTGAGATCCTAGAGCGGTAAGGCCTCCATCACACCATATGTGCATAAAAACTGCAATTTTCACAGAGACATCAGTTTACATGCGTGTTTCAGTGAGTTTTATACACATCGCAGATTCCTGCACAGAAACAAATCTGCATGTGACACTAGTAGTGTGAACAGGACATATAGAGAACAATTGATTTGTGTCCTAGCAGAAAAATTGCTGCCTCCGCACCGTGGTGTGAATGAGGCCTAATACCTCTTTAAGCCCTGAGTCTATTAGTTGTTTTTTTTATAATAAACATTACTCTTTTATACTCGCTGTGGTATTTGCCATACAAAATCCCAGGGGAATATTACAATTTTTTCTTGGTCTAAGCCCTGAAGTCAGGGAGTGTGAAGTATGTATACATGACAGGTAATGGTGTGGAAGGATATATGATGACTGAGCCCCAGCTGGGAGCGCGCACAGCTGATTGTCACCCAGCACAGGAACTCGAGAGCGCGCACAGCGGACACAGAGCATGCGCAGTAAGAGCGGAGCAGGGGATACAGGGGATGCCGAGTTTCAGGTGAGCTCTGATCATCTGGCTCCTCCCCGCGGTCGCCCAGCAGCGCCCTCCCCTTCTCCGCGGAGACTCAGGCAGCACAACAAAGAGAGCCCGATATCCGCACAGCGCTGTCCGCTCCTTGCACTGCCGTTCGAGCCGCTCACCCCGAGCAGACATGGTGAAGCTCGCCTTCAATTCGTCTCTGGCGCAGAAGGACGCCAAGAAGGAGGATGAGAACAGCGAGGTGCTGATTATTCCTGACAAGGTAAGAGGGGAGCCTCCCTGCACCTCATTCTTCCCCTCCCCCACCTACCTGGACACGGGGCCCTGTGTGCAGAGGGACAGGTGACACCCTCGGGGGGTGGTATCCTCAGGGGGCCCGAGTGTGTGTGTGTAGTGTTATGTCCGCTCCTCTTATGAAATGCTCTGTCATCATCCTGATGGGTGTGATCAGTCCTGACCCCCCCCCCCCCCATATGGGATCTCCTCAGGGTGCCTCTTATACCTGAGCGCCATGCTGTGTGACCCCCACCACAGGGGAATCTCCCCCCTCCATATATCGCCTCCATAGCCGGTGTGTGAGGGTGTCTGATGGGATGACAGGCAGAGCAGTAAAATGGAGGAAGTCGTGGGATCTGCAGTCAGCCCAGAGATAAGCTCGAGAAAATGGCTGACGGGAGAGCTCAGGCTACATGGAGAATCATCAGGATCTGTTTATGTCCCACCTCCGCCATTCCCAATACCTGATCTCTCTGTGTGCCATCATCATCAGCACGCTGTGCCCCCCCCGAATACCTGATCTGTCTGTGTGCCATCATCATCGACACGCTGTGCCCCCCCCCCCCCCAATACCTGATCTCTCCCTGTGCCATCATCATCAGCACGCTGTGCCCCCCCAATACCTGATCTCTTTGTGTGCCATCATCATTGACACGCTGTGCCCCCCCCAATACCTGATCTCTCCCTGTGCCATCATCGACACGCTGTGCCCCCCCCAATACCTGATCTCTCCCTGTGCCATCATCGACACGCAGTGCCCCCCCCAATACCTGATCTCTCCGTGTGCCATCATCATCGACACGCTGTGCCCCCCCCCCCAATACCTGATCTCTCCCTGTGCCATCATCGACACGCTGTGCCCCCCCCCCCCAATACCTGATCTCTCCCTGTGCCATCATCGACACGCTGTGCCCCCCCCCCCAATACCTGATCTCTCCCTGTGCCATCATCGACACGCTGTGCCCCCCCCCCCAATACCTGATCTCTCCCTGTGCCATCATCATCAACACGCTGTGCCCCCCCAATACCTGATCTCTCCCTGTGCCATCATCATCGACACGCTGTGCCCCCCAATACCTGATCTCTCCCTGTGCCATCATCATCGACACGCTGTGCCCCCCCAATACCTGATCTCTCCCTTTGCCATCATCATCGACACGCTGTGCCCCCCCAATAACTGATTTCTCCCTGTGCCATCATCATCGACGCGCTGTGCCCCCCCAATACCTGATCTCTCCCTGTGCCATCATCATCGACATGCTATGCCCCCCCAATACCTGATCTCTCTGTGTGCCATCATCATCGACACGCTGTGCCCCCCCAATACCTGATCTCTCCCTGTGTCATCATCGACACGCTGTGCCCCCCCAATACCTGATCTCTCCCTGTGCCATCATGATCGACACGCTGTGCCCCCCCCCCCAATACCTGATCTCTCCGTGTGCCGTCATCATCGACACGCTGTGCGCCCCCCCCATACCTGATCTTTCCGTGTGCCGTCGTCATCGACACGCTGTGCGCCCCCCCCATACCTGATCTCTCCATGTGCCGTCATCATCGACACGCTGTGCCCCCCCCCCCCCCCCAATACCTGATCTCTCCGTGTGCCGTCATCATCGACACGCTGTGCGCCCCCCCCATACCTGATCTCTCCGTGTGCCGTCATCATCGACACGCTGTGCGCCCCCCCCATACCTGATCTCTCCGTGTGCCGTCATCATCGACACGCTGTGCGCGCCCCCCATACATGATCTCTCCGTGTGCCGTCATCATCGACACGCTGTGCCCCCCCCCCCCCCCAATACCTGATCTCTCCGTGTGCCGTCATCGACACGCTGTGCCCCCCCCCCCCCCCAATACCTGATCTCTCCGTGTGCCTTCATGATCGACACGCTGTGCCCCCCAATACCTGATCTCTCCGTGTGCCTTCATCATCGACACGCTGTGCCCCCCAATACCTGATCTCTCCGTGTGCCATCATCAGCACGCTGTGCGGCCCCCCCCCCCCCAATACCTGATATCTTCGTGTGTCATCATCTACACGCTGTGCCCCCCAATACCTGATCTGTGTACCTTCATCATCTACACGCTGTGCCGCCCCCCCCCCCCCGATACCTGATCTCTGTGTGCTTTCATCATCTACACTCTGTGCCCCCCGGATACCTGACCTCTGTGTGCTTTCATCATCTACACTCTGTGCCCCCCCCAATACCTGATCTCTGTGTGCCTTCATCATCTACACTCTGTGCCCCCCCCAATACCTGATCTCTGTGTGCTTTCATCATCTACACTCTGTGCCCCCCCCTGATACCTGATCTCTGTGTGCTTTCATCATCTACACTCTGTGCCCCCCCCTGATACCTGATCTCTGTGTGCCTTCATCATCTACACTCTGTGCCCCCCCCTGATACCTGATCTCTGTGTGCCTTCATCATCTACACTCTGTGCCCCCCCCCCAATACCTGATCTCTGTGTGCTTTCATCATCTACACTCTGTGCCCCCCCCTGATACCTGATCTCTGTGTGCCTTCATCATCTACACTCTGTGCCCCCCCGATACCTGATCTCTGTGTGCCTTCATCATCTACACTCTGTGCCCCCCAATACCTGATCTCTGTGTGCCTTCATCATCTACACGCTGTGCCCCTCCAATACCTGATCTCTCTGTGCTTTCATCATCTACATGCTGTGCCCCCCCCCCCCAACACCTGATCTCACCTCTCTGTGTGCCCTCATCTAGACACTGTGCCCCCCCCCCCCAGTCCATGACACCGGAGTGTGACATTTGTCCCCAGACACTGCCAGAGTGACAGGATTGAGTTATCCGTGTCCGCCTCACCAACACAGTCAGAAACGGCTGGGTGATAAGCCTCAAACAGTCACAGCCCCAATCAGTCTGTTGTGGTGACAGGGCAATTGATGTTTGTTTTTGTTTTTTTTCCTCTGACATGTAGATTGACTCTAAATGATAAACATGGGTGCTAACAACTCCAGTGATTGACACCATTACAACCATGTGTATGGTGGGTTTTTTTTTTTTGTTTTCCCCTTCTGCCTCACCTGATCCACTTGGGTCGATTGACACAGGTCAATCTGTTGCTCAGCTGTTCCATTTTTGTCTTGCTCATTTGATATCTAGTTTGATCCTCTTGTTGAATCCGACATCATTTGTTCAAGTGAAAGAAAGCTCAGGTCTAATGGTGCCCATACACTAGACAAGAAATCGTTACAAAAAAAAACTGTCATTTAAACAGTTCTCTAGTTTTTTGGGGGTTTTTTGTCCAATTAACGAGCACAAATCAAAAATCAGTAGTGACGTTTGAGCAAAAAAAAAATTGAAGGAACAGTTTGGGAAACTTCTGCCAAACAGACAATGAATTGAAAAGTTAGTGTGTTTCTCGCCTGTTAAAAATCAAACGGTTGGTACTGCGCATATGTGACCCAGAAATCAAATCAATATGTCAATTTATTATGTCAAACAATTTATCGTTTGAAATTTTGGTCATTACATGATGGCAATATTGTTTGCTCTCACAACAATGTGTTCGGTTTTCAAAAACCCATTCAAACGATTTTCTGACTAGTGCATGGCTAGCATTAGTCCAGATTCACACATCTGCATTTTGTGTGGGCGCATGGGCACCACAGTCCATTCATTTGGTTGTGCTCCTGTACCAGCAGGGAAACTGTTCCCAACGCTTTTTTACACACACAGCTGCATGTGGCTTCCCACACCCAAAAAACATGGTCTTCCAATGTGTGGGGGTTCCATTATTTCTTAATGAAACCCAACAAATCTGCTAAAGAGTAGCACGTTCTTTTCTGCAGGACGGGAGCCGGTGCGGCCCACATGTGTGAACCTCGCCAAAGTATTCCTAAAGTTCCTTCCTCACCTACCCACCCTGCATGCTCTGAAAATATGTACTTCGCTTTTGGTTCATAGGGTTCACTCGCATGATCCTGCAGCTCTAGCTCCCTTGTGTCAGTGAGCTGCTGCTGCTGGGGAGAGGAGGGGACCTGGACAACAGCTGGCTCCCAGAATTCCCAGCCCCCGAGATGCAGGATCACATGATCAGATTAAAGCTGATTAAAAATGGGTAAGTACACACCCAAACTTTAGACTGGATACAGTGAAGGAAATAAGTATTTGATCCCCTGCTGATTTTGAATGTTTGCCCACACACAAAGAAATGATCAGTCTAAAAATCGAATGGCAGGTGTATTGTAACACTGAGAGATAGAATAGCAACAAAAATTCAAAAGAAATGCATGTCTAACAAATGATGCGCTGATTTCATGTTCATGAGGGAAATAAGTATTTGATCCCCTTCACAAAACATGACTTAGTACTTGGTGGCAAATCCCTTGTTGGCAATCACAGAGGTCAGACGTTTCCTGTAGTTGGCCACCAGGTTTGCACACATCTCAGGAGGGATTTTGGCCAACTCCTCTTGGCAGATCCTCTCCAAGTCATTAAGGTTTGGTGACTGACGTTTGGCAACTCGAACTTTCAGCTCCCTCCACAGATTTTCAATTGGAATAAGGTCTGGAGACTGGCTAGGCCACTCCAGGACCTTAATGTGCTTCTTCTTGAGCCACTCCTTTGTTGCCTTGGTGTTTTGGGTCATTGTCATGCTGGAACACCCATCCACAACCCATTTTCAATGCCCTGGCTGATGGAAGAAGGTTCTCACCCATGATTTGACGGTATATTGCCCTGTCCATCGTCCCTTTGATGCGGTGTAGTAGTCCTGTCCCCTTAGCAGAAAAACACCCCCAAAGCAGAATGTTTCCACCACCATGTTTGACAGTTGGGATGGTGTTCTTGGGGTCATAGGCAGCATTTCTCCTCCTCCCAACACGGCGAGTTGAGTTGATGCCAAAGCGCTCGATTTTGGTCTCATCTGACCACAACACTTTCAACCAGTCCCCCTCTGCATTATTCAGATGTTCAGTGGCAAACTTCAGACGGGCCTGGACATGTGCTTTCTTGAGCAGAGGGACCTTGCGGGCACTGCAGGATTTCAATCCTTGTCGGGGTAGTGTGTTACCAATTGTTTTCTTGGTGACTGTGGTCCCAGCTGCCTGGAGATCATTGACAAGATCCTCATGTGTAGTTCTGGGATGATTCCTCACTGTTCTCATGATCATTGACACTCCATGAGGTGAGATTCTACATGGTGCACCAGAAGTAGGGAGACGGACAGTAGTTTTGTGTTTCTTCCATTTGCGAATGATTGCACTAACTGTTGTCACCTTCTCACCAAGCTGCTTGGCGATAGTTTGGTAGCCCAGTCCAGCCTTGTGTAGGTCTACAATTTTGTCCCTGACATCCTTGGACAGCTCTTTGGTCTTTGCCATGGTGGAGAGTTTGGAATCTGATTGATTGCTCCTGTGGACGGGTGTCTTTTATATAGGTAACAAAATGAGATTGGCAGCACTCCCTTTAAGAGACTGCTTCTAATCTCAGCTTGTTACCTGTTTTGTTGTTGTTCTGGCTCTCAGTGTTACGATATACCTACCATTTGACTTTTAGACTGAACGTTTCTTTGAGTGAGCAAACATTCAAAATCAGCAAGGGATCAACTACTTATTCTTGCACTGTAGGTAGGAGGGGAAGGGAACCCCCCCCCCCTTCTTCTTCTTTTTTTTTTTTTACCAATAGTTACACTTGGACTTCTTCTTTTCAATTGCATTGCATGATGTAAAGCCACCATAAGACTTTCCGTGGACTCATTGGCCCATAAATGTGCTGGCCTATTTTGGTGCTATGTATATATAGCTGTGCTTGGACATGAATAGGTGAAGGTGGCTCTATGCAGCAATGCTCCGCTACCTGCATAAGGTGGTGTCCCAAATGCAGGTAGTGTGTGCTTGAGACATTAAGTCTTTGACTCAAGTAGCAGGCATAGTCGCATAAAGCCACCTTCTCTCACTTGTGGCTATGGGCAGCTATACACAGCACTAGGACACCCCAGGTGCCAAAATATGCCAGAATGTTCACACCTTATAGGTGAGTGCACCCATCTGCATGAAGCGGAACACATACCCGATAATGGCTTGACATGACCTGTCACTTCAGCATGGGACGATAGGCCATGATCAGGTGATAGGAGCATCAAGCAGTTAGGTTTGTCAGTAGAGAGATGGACATAAAGGGGTTGATTTACTAAAACTGGAGAGTGCAAAATCTGGTGCAGCTGTGCATGGTAGCCAATCGGCGTTCAATTATGCTTTGGAAAAAAAAAATGGAAGCTGATTGTTTTGTATGCAGAGCTGCACCAGATTTTGCACCCCCAGTTTTAGTAAATCAACCCCAAACTGTCTCACTTGCTATTTGCTAATTACAGTATTGGGCTTTAAGTGTATTTCCACTTTTGCAGTTGAATCGGGTTAACACCTACTTTATATTCACGTAGCAAAACTTCTCAAAATATTTACAAATTGCTGCTCAGTAACACTACTTTTGCGCTTGCTATGCTGTACTTGTGAATGCTGGGGGATGCATACCCTGATTGGCTGTCAGATGACATTATATTTTTCAATGAATAAACTTCTTGGTTAGTGAAATATATGCTGCCTACCCTCCCTTTTTTTTTTTTTTTTTCTTGCTCTCTTCTGAAAGATTTAAAGCTGAGCCTCTTCTGAAGAGTGTTAGGAGGGTGCTGGGGAAGTAAGATGTCCAATAATTAATCTGTACTGTGCTGGCATATCTTCATTATCAACTATAACCTAGATGTCTGTCCTAACAAAGTGTTGAAGATCTCAGGGCTTGGGTGGTAGATTGTATGTTCAGAATGGTTTCCAATTAGGGAACAGAGTATATGAACAGTAGAGGTTGCTTATAGAGTGCTATGTGTAATCCTACTCCAAATAATCAGCCAGAAAGGGAAGAAATATTTCTTTGTTTAGGTATGCTGTGTGAATGGTTACATATGTTGGGAGATTTTCAAATGTGGCTGCAAATGTGGAAATACACCTCAGATCTGATAAAGGTATGATCTTTAAGCAGTATTAAACCCGAAAGCAAACATTTATTATATTGCTTACCCATTCTTAGACATGGTGGCTGCATTCGTTTTTTCTTTTTCCTCCTATTTCCACCTAGTGATTTAGTCAGTAAGTCTGTTGTTTTTCAACAGACCAAGCTGTCCTGTAGATGTAGCAGTTAGTGTTGAGACAAGCCATTTACCACTGACAGTGGTGCTTAAAATTAGCTTTTTTTTTTTTTTTAAATTTGTGTGAAATCTGTATCCCAAAAGGAACACAACTGTTTACTGTAACTACTTTATATAGTGTTAGCTGGAGTTTGGCTACAGTTTGTTAGTGTTTCTAAATCTGTTAGTACATCTAACACTCCTCTCCCCCTAGGCAGACAGTGCTGCTGTCCAAAGGTGTCTCCTGTGCTTTGAAGTCTATGGGAGGCGTTTTTGCATTTAAGTCTATGGGGGCAGTGTGTGAACGCAGGTGCCAGTACTTAATTTCTAGTCACCATTGCGCCTGGGATTTGTCGAGCGCTGGTCTATTTCATACCTGAGCGGTCATTGTGGAAGGTGGAAATCGGTGTAGTAGTTGGTGCTACCACTGCGATGGCCACAATCTTCTGTGTCCTGGTTAGGTTCTATGTTCATAGAATGCCATTTATTCTATGAATACGAGGCATTCTGTGATTGGTTGAGGTGCAGGGGCAGTGGAATTCTATGAATGGCTGAATGTAATGTTCTATGACTGGCAGCAGTGATCTCCTGTGTGCTGTGGGGCACAGAACCTGCAAAATGGCGGTGCTTTGTTATAGCTATGAATACTTTCCCAGCAGTTGATTGGACATGAGGTATGCATACTTCTGTTGGTTCAACCCAGACCAATGTAATTATAAAATTAGGATCCTACCTGGAGTTCAGCTTTAAGGATTTGTATCCACACAAAAGAATTGAACTATTCTCATTTAGCAGGCTAAGCCCCATCAATCATGCTGTTTTCAGCAGACATACTCTGGTACATGCTTTGCAAAACTGTCTGCAGAGTTTTATGCAAATACTGCTTTGCCTATGAGTCGTCCAACAGAGAGAGCTTAGGAGAAAACTAAGAAAACGAAACTTTCCATCTGTCAGATCACAGGACAAGGTTCCTTTGTCACATGATAGGTCTGCTCATGAGTGATCTGATTTCATAGATAAGTACTTTGGCCCATCACAGGGCTTTCTGTTCTCCCACACTATCTGCTGTAAACAACATACATGCACCCACAAAGTAATCAGCCAAAAGCACCGTGTCACTGGGAAAAGGCTGTTGTCATCTCTGTCAAGCAGGATTTGCATTGTCACTGTCTGCCCATCCCCCATGTCAGAAAACATTAACCCCTTCTGAAAATTTGTTTTTTGGGTCCCTGCAGCTGCAGGAGTCTTGCACATAGATAAATGAAAAAACTAGAAGGTGAGAGATCATTCCACCCCCTCATCATAACTAATAGCGTGGTTCCTTCCTGTGCTGTGCGATGGTGGTGGGTCGGGCGCAGACCTATCACGGCTTCCAGTAACGCACAATGATTTTATAGCAGGGTGGGCACAGACAAGACACAGTTCTGGTGCAGGAGATGAGCTAATCCTGGATATAAATTCAGAATTGTTCTTGGGTTATATTTAGCATTCTAAACAGCTCTCATTAACCGTCTCCCACCCGCCATATAGTAATATGACGGATGCAAGGCGGTTCTCTCATTCTAACCGCGCATGCGTGGCTCCCAACGCGATCGGTGGTGCACTGTGTCCCTCAGACACAGCAGATCACCGATCCACGGAAAGAGCCGAAGATGTCGGCTTGGTCAGGTGATCAGCTGTGTCCAGGCACAGCTGATCGCATGTAAACAGGGAAATGATGGTTATCTGCATTTCTCTCCCCACGAGCTGTCACGCTGACAGCTCGTGAGGAGAGAAGAGACGGTAATCGGCATGCCTCGGAGGGGACATGTACACTGATCATCAGGGCACTGATGATCTGTGTAGCCCCAGCAGCACCACCTGTCAGTGTCCATCAGTGCCAGCTCTCAGTGCTCATCCATGCCACCTGCCAGTGGCCTTCAGTGCCGCCTGTCGGTGCCATATATGAGTGCTGCCTTTCAGTGCCCATCAGTAATGCTCATCAGTGCAGCCTATCGGTGCCCATCACTGCAGCCTCATTAGCGCACATCAGTGAAGGAGAAAAAACACTTATTTACAATTTTATAACAAACTAAAACTTTTGTTTTTTTTCAAGATTTTCAGTGGTTTTTGGTTTAAGAAAATATAAAAATCCCAGAGTTGATTAAATACCACCAAAATAAAGCTCTCTGTCACAAAAAAATGATAAAAATGTCATATGGGTACAGTGTTGCATGACCGCGCAATTGTCATTCAAAGTGCAACAGCGCTGAAAGCTGGAAATGGGCTTGGGCAGGAAGGGGGTATAAGTGCCCTGTAGGCAAGTGGTTAAAGATCATTTCAACGTTTTTGTTTTACATTTGTTTGTTGTGGTAGTTTTGCTTAATATTTGTTCACAATTGAGAATTTACAGTTTTTGTCTTGTGCATGCTCTTTTATATTTTGATGGTTATATGGCAGTGTGTTTATTTACACATTTCCATACTTGAATTAATTAGTACAATCTGATCTTTTAAAATGAGTCAGCCACTTAATGTAGATTTGTAATTTTGGCATGAGGTTGGAAAAACATGCTGAAATCAGGCTTTCTAGTGATACATGATTACATATTCCTTTACTGCTTTATGGAAGAGATCTTGTAAGCAGTTTCTGTGGATCCTGTGCGTTCGGGCTCAATCACACAGGCGTTGTGGTCTGTAATGTGTGAGTGAGCTGGTTATATAGCTGAAGATGCCTAGAGCTGCATGCAGTCAAGGCAACCTATGTTTTTTTGTATGGATACAGCCACTCATTCTAATGTTTGCAGGGGTGGGTGAGCAGCCTCGATCATATACTGTCTGCACTTTGCAGCTGCTCACCCACCCCTGAACGCCTGTCACATTAGGACAAGTGGTTGTGCACATACAGAATACATCCATAGACAAACAGTAATTATGTATGCAACCTTTGCTGATCTCTTATTCGCTTGACCTATCCATTGGCTTCATTACTTTTAAGTTATGGGTTTTGAGCAAGGATGTACAACAGTTATGACCATACTCTAACTTAATTGGCTTTGTTTGTTCAAGGCCTGTGCCTCGGAATGTATTTACTACTGAACTTCCTGAATCACAATATTGAAGACAGAGAGACAGCCAGGCAACTACATTTTTATAAGAAGTCAGCAATGATAGCCATGTATCTCCCAGAAGTGAGTACACTCCTCACATTTTTGTAAATATTTTCTTATCTTTTCATGTGACAACACTGAAGAAATGACACTTTGCTACAATGTAAAGTAGTGAGTGTACAGCTTGTATAACAGTGTAAATTTGCTGTCCCCTCAAAATAACTCAACACACAGCCATTAATGTCTAAACCACTGGCAACAAAAGTGAGTACACCCTTAAGTGAAAATGTCCAAATTGGGTCTAATTAGCCATTTTCCCTCCCCGATGTCATGTGACTTGCTAGTGGTACAAGATCTTGTGTGTGAATGGAGAGCAGGTGTGTTATCGCTCTCTCTCTTTCATACTGATCACTGGAAATTCAACATGGCACCTCATGGTAAAGAACTCTCTGAGGATCTGAAAAAAAGAATTGTTGCTCTACATAAAGATGGCCTAGGCTATAAGAAGATTGCCAAGACCCTGAAACTGAGCTGCAGCATGGTGGCCAAGACCATACAGCGGTTTAACAGGGCATGTTCCACTCAGAACAAGCCTTGCCATGGTTGACCAAAAGTTGAGTGCACGTGCTCAGCGTCATATCCAGAGATTGTCTTTGGGAAATAGACGTATGAGTGCTGCCAGCATTACTGCAGAGGTTGAAGGGGTGGGGGGTCAGCCTGTCAGTGCTCAGACCATACACCGCACACTGCATTAAATTGGTCTGCATGGCTGTCATCCCAGAAGGAAGCCTCTTCTAAAGATGATGCACAAGAAAGCCCGCAAACCGTTTTCTGAAGACAAGCAGACTAAGGACATGGATTACTAGAACCATGTCCTGTGGTCTGATGAGACCAAGATACACTTATTTGGTTCAGATGGTGTCAGGCATGTGTGGCAGCAACCAGGTGAGGAGTACAAAGACAAGTGTGTCTTGCCTACAGTCAAGCATGGTGGTGGGAGTGTCATGGTCTGGTGCTGCCGGCACTGGGGAGCTACAGTTCATTGAGGGAACCATGAATGCCAACATGTACTGTAACATACTGAAGCAGAGCATGTCCCCCTCCTCCCTTTGGAGACTGGGCTGCAGGGCAGTATTCCAACATAATGACCCCAAACACACCTCCAAGATGACCACTGGCCTTGCTAAAGAAGCTGATGGACTGGCCAAGCATGTCTCCAGACCTAAACCCTATTGAGCATCTTTGGGGCATCATCAAACCGAAGGTGGAGGAGCTCAAGGTCTCTAAGATCCACCAGCTCCGTGATGTAGGAAGAGGACTCCAGTGACAACCTGTGAAGCTCTGGTGAACTCCATGCTCCATGCAGTGCTGGAAAATAATGGTGGCCACACAAAATATTGACACTTTGGGCCCAATTTGTACATTTTCACTTAGGGGTGTACTCGCTTTTGTTGCCAGCGCTTTAGACATTAATGGCTGTGTGTTGAGTTATTTTGAGGGGACAGCAAATTTGACACTTTTATACAAGCTGTACACTACTTTACATTGTAGCAAAGTGTCATTTCTTCAGTGTTGGTTTCCAAAAATGTGAGGGGTGGACTCACTTCTGTGAGATACTGTATGTTATATATGCAACTTTATAACTAATAAACTCTGATTTTCAACACTTTTTTACCTATAATAAACTTACAAGACAACAGCTGATATGCAGGTTAGAAAAATGTGAATATGCATGTCTGAGCACGTCCCGTTCATTACATCATGATGCTTGGAAAAGCATATACAAATCACACAGAGTAAGTGCCTATTACATCATTGGAGCTAAGCTCTTTTTTTTTTATTTTTTTTTTTTTTTTTTCCCGTGTTCAGATTTGACCATATATGAAATGTTGAGGAAAGGTGGCTACATAAAGGAAACAAATCAGATCTCTGCATGTATAATATCAGAGGCAAAAGGACACCATAAGTACAACTTGGTAATTAGTTTCAGATATGATTGTGGATTTAGCTGTTTTTAATCATGTTCTGCACTGATTTTTGAAGTAGTAATGTGTTGCAAAAAATCAGCAATATCAAAACTGGTTTCCTCTGACTCTAATCTGACTGACTAGGGGTGATCATGCTTGGACATAGTCATTTTGTATGTCTTGACTGTAGTATGTGTATCTGTAGCTACTGTGCTCATGGCAGCTGCCTTTCATATTCAAACAGTTTTAGCACTGGATGAAATTCGAGGAATGTTTCGGACATTAAACATCAAGGCTTTAATAATCCTTCCAGAGTTCATGATCCTAACAATTCAAGTGTTCATTCCACTGAATTTGGGTAACTATAACAAACTTCCATCTTCAGTTCAACTGGGATATCCTTTTCAGTAGATCAAACAGGTGGAAGTCCAAAGATGGGTAATATAGACAGTCTAAAGGATGGCACCGGATGTTTATACTGTATATCTGCACAATACATGGATGGAAATGTGTCCAGCACACTGAATAACTAATCTAAAATGTTTGTGTATTCACAAAAACATTCAGTGCTTCATAGATCTGTACTGATGTAGAGGCTTGTGGAAAAACCATAGCGCACACAAGGGTGACAGGTGCAGAACATTCCTTAAACTGGCCTTACACAGATAGAATATTGGCTGGTTGCTGATAAACTATCTGAAATTCACTTAGTGGGTGGCCTGTTGGACCGCCTCCCGAAAAATCTAAGGATGCGGGGGACAACTGTCAGCTGCACAGTGGCTGAATCCAATCAGATGCAGTTGTTTGGGCATTCTGACAGCCTCCATTGGTGGCTGTCAGAATGCTAAATAGCCCAATAGTAGGATTTTTTCATCTCTGCTGTATTTTGTTTTTAATGCCTTCTTGTCAATTTTATCCTCGCCTTATTTTTCCTCTGACCAGAATGTGGCACAATGTTAAAAATCCACAAATTCCAAAAGTAGTACCTTCTTTTAGCAGGAGTAATTGGGATCACCAGATTTGCTGTATTCTTCTTTTTTAGACCCCATGAACACAATGTTGGCCAACCTAACCTCTCCTAAACACCTTTCCTCTTGTCATCCTCATTTTTGCATAAAAACTACTTGACATGCATACACCCATTTCTGAATGCGTCAAGTACTTGGGTGTAAATTTATATCATTGGACAGAATCCTAGCCATTGAAATAAATTTACTGCTCAACCTCTTGACATGCCTAGCATTAATGCACGTTTACATGTGTGTCAATGTTGTGTTTTTTTTTTTTGTTTTTTTTTTTTCTTTTCAGCCAAAACACAGCTACTTTAGAATGCACTGGAAGGGTTTATTTTTCCTGCCTCTTAATGCCTACATGTGCATGACATAGGCTAACATGGAGGGGCATTTAGAGGCCAGGGTAGGGTGAAATTCTAGATGCCACTAGAAGCAGCATTAATAACTTGTGTGCATGAGCCCTTAAGCAGCAGAGATTAATAAAAAATGTTGGCCAAAAAAAGACCTACTAATTGCTAGCGCCATCAGTCTTCTGCAGGCCTGCTTATACAATCATTTATACTCTTATACAGTACATATATGAAAAAACACTGTGGGATCATCATTCTAGATATAGATATAATTACACATACACTGCTCAAAAAAATTAAAGGAACACTTTGAAAATGCATCAGATCTCAATGGGGAAAAATATCATGCTGGATATCTATACTGATATGGACTGGGTAATGTGTTAGGAACGTAAGGATGCCCCATCGATTGAAAATGATCAACCTACAGAGGACTGAATTCAAAGACACCCCAAAAAATCAAAGTGGAAAAAATGATGCAGCAGGCTAGTCCATTTTGCTGAAATTTCATTGCAGCAACTCGGAATGGTACTCAGTAGTTTGTATGGCCCCCACATGCTTGTATGTATGCCTGACAACGTCGGGGCATGCTTCTAATGAGACGATGGTTGGTGTCCTGGGGTATTTCCTCCCAGATCTGGACCAGGGCATCACTGAGGTGCAACCTGGCAGGATCAGATGGTCCAAACATGATATCCCAGAGGTGTTCTATTGGATTTAGGTCAGGGGAGCATGGGGGCCATTCCATGATCTCAATTCCTTCATCCTCCAGGAATTGCCTTCATACTCTCGCCACATGAGGCCGGGCATTGTCATGCACCAGGAGGAACCCAGGACCCACTGTACCAGCCAGGGTGGACTTGATTTAAATCCTAGTTTTCTACATAAAGACTAAGTCTTGCTGGTATAACTTTAATATGCAAGTAGATGAAGATTTTTAGGATAACAACTTTTCATATTTGTTTTTTTTATCCCCAATTTAATAGGTTAATCATTCATATTTGGACAACTTTTCTGTTGTACTTAGGAAGGAGAAAAATAATCATTACCTTAATTATAACAATTTAAATAGATTTATTCAACTGAAACAATAACATTCCAGCATATGGTATTTGCTTAAACATCCATGTTTGTTAACTAATTTGGCTAAACAAAATATATATATTTAGACTGTCAGCCCCTTCCTCCTCACACTTAGTTTCACTTTCTTCTTGTGCAGATCTATTCCACTCCAAACAATCAGAAAAATATTGTTTCTATTCACTGAACCGCTTGAAATTTAGCACTGAAGGGGCTGATTCTGTATTCATAGGTTTGTAGAAGTTAGGATTAAGGTCTTTTTCTTAACTCTGTTCATGTTATAACATTTTTGCTGTGAAGAAGAGGCATGTGATCTCCGCTGAGTCAAATTCAACTTTGAGAACTGCAAAAGTAAACCAAGTATCTGTGATAATATCTTGTAGGCAGAGAAACTGCCCAATAATCTTACAAAAACCTCTGGAAGAGCATGACATTGTGAATGGATTAATGGAATTTATTTACCAAAAAAATTAAACATATACAGCCTTATTCTACATAAATAAAAAACGAATCTTTATTTCATGATGGAATAACCATTTGGATGGTAATATATTTTCCTCAAAAAGCATTTTATTTAAAAAAAAATCCAATTTAAATAAATTTTTTTTTTTTTTTTTTTTTTTTTTTTAATCATTGATTTTTATCCACCCTGGTACCAGCATAGGGTCTGACAGTGGGTTCAAGGATTTCATCCCAATACCTAATATCAGTCAAGGTGCCATTTTCTGTCCTGTAGAAGAGGTCTGTGCATCTCTCCATGGATATACCACCACTGATCCACTATCAAAATTGGTCATGCTGAACGATTACAGGCAGCATAACTTTCTCCATGGCTTCTCTAGACCCTTTTATGTCTATCATATGTGCTCAGGGAGAACCTGCTCTCATCTGTGAAAAGCACAGGGCGCCAGTGGCGGACGACCTGCCAATTCTGGTATTCAATGGCATATGCCAACAGAGCTCTAGGGCTCCGGGCAGTGAGCACAGGGCCCACTAGAGGACGTCGGGCCCTCAGACCACCTTCGTTAAGTCTGTTTCTGATTGATCAAAGACATTCACACCAGTGGCCTTCTGGAGGTCATTTTGTAGGGCTCTGGCAGTGCTCATCCTATTCCTGCTTGCACAAAGGAGCAGATACCTGTCCTGCTGATGGGTTTAAAGACTTTCTGCAGCCCTGTCCAGCTCTCCTAGAGTAACTGCCTGTGTCCTGGAATCTCCTCCATGCTCTTGAGACTGTGTTGGGAGACACAGCAAACCTTCTGGCAATGGCACATATTAATGTGCCATCGTGGAGGAGTTGGGACTGCCTGTGCAACCTAGGATCCAGGTATAGCCAAATGCTACCAGTAGCGACACTGACCCTAGCCAAATGCAAAACTAGTGAAAAACAGTCAAAAGATGAGTAGGGGGAAAAAATGTCAGTGGCCTCTGTCGCAAACGTGCGCACCAGAGACTGACGCAGTCCGCCATTTTGTTAAGAATCTCCATTTTTCTCCCCTCATTCCCCCTTCCCCCTCACTCTTAGAGGCAAAATATCACAGGAGGGTCATAGGAGCTATAAAGGCCCCCCAGGGAGCCGGGGCCTAGCTGTCCTAGAGCCTGTGCCATTTCACACCTTGGAAGAGATAAGGCAAGCTTTCCCAAGAGTTGAAAGATCCCGACCTAATAAACCTAACTCAGCATAGGTGACAGAATCAGATAACACTTCTCAAAATCCACTTTGTCCCTAGGTCTCATATCTTGTAATATGAGAGACTTTCATAAAAACTGGACATATTGTCAGATGTACGATGAGCAGGCGAACAGTTTGATGGGTCACTCGCCTTGTCTCGGACACACAGGAAAGCCAAAAAATAGATCTCGTGAACCGTTCAATGTACACTTTCATAATTCGTATCTAATCAATCCTCCAGACCTGTCTGCATGGTAATCTACCCACGGGTGGAATGTCACTTGTGCAGATGGAAAGTTATAGGCCAAAATATGAGTTACGGGAAATTTTTGCTCTAGTTGAGGCATCCACCCATATCTCCACGCCCTAAGCGGGGATTGGTCCTTGACTTCAGAGACGCCCCCTGCTGGGGACTACAAAATAGGCTGTCGGGCCAAAGAAAGGAAGTTGAAGCCGTCTCCCATTTTAACATCAATACCACCTGGGGGAGACCTGTGCCCCTTCTGCTCAGAAACTTGATCTGCTTACATCCAAGGCTTAATGGCAAGTACTTTAACCCTTTAACCCCTCTCTGTTATCTCTTTGCTGTGCTGTTATTCTCTGTGTGTGTGTGTGTGTGTGTGTGTGTGTGTGTGTGTGTGTGTGTGTGTGTATAGATAGAGATATATATTTATTTATTTTTATATATATATATATCTTAGTTGCATCTTTTTCTGTAAATATTTTTTATTGCACCCGTTTGACCTTTTAGTAATAAATCTTTCTTTCTGAAAGTGTTGAACTGTTTCTATAGCTCTGTATTGCAATTTACAAATCCCTGCCTCTAAAGAGAATGCTACTGTTTGTTAACCCTCTGTATAACTGGCCTGTGTTATGCAGAGGATTTTTTCAATCATAGTGTTTTAGCTGAGATTGCCGAGTTTCCTCTTTCTCTGACAAAAAGAAGGTGGTGGCAGTGTGAAGGGTTAATTGCGTAATTAACCTGACCCAGTAACAATCGCTTAGGCTGCCGGTACATCGATCTCTGGTCCATTGGCTGGAAAATCGTTCTGCAGGGTGCAGCTGGGTGTGGCATTGTTACGCACGTGACATTGCGGTTTTAGATTGGCTAGTCCTTCGGTCACGAGTTTGGTGAGAAGGGCTGGGGTCTGACGCCGCGTTCGTCACATATTGGACGTCGCGATCGTGGGATCGTCGCATGTTGGTGGCAGCGATTGTGCGATCATGACGGCCTCCACCTGTAAATCCATTACGGTTTTGGGGGTCATCTCATTGTTGCCCATCTAGTGCACCTGTTTGTGTATTTCATTAACGCCAAAGCAGCTGAAGCTGATGATTAACAACCCCCTCTGCTACTTAACTGAACAGATCAATACCCCAGGAGTTTAATTGACTTGATGCTATACTCTGATTAAAAATTGTTCCTTTAATTTTTTTGGGCAGTGTATTATCAACATTAAATTCACAAAATTGGTGCTTAAATTTGCACATTAATTATTGTAGCCTGCCAATATGACAACCCTGGTAATGCTATGAAATTCTCAGCTGTCTAGGTAGTGTCACCTATAAAGCCTATTCACCTGCATCAGACCACAAATTTACAGGAAACCAGTGCTGTGCTCATGCAAGGCAATGCAACAAGTTCTCTTTCGTGACAATCCCACTAGCAGCATGATTCCCGTGCTTTCACTCTCCAGCGCCCTCATCTAAAACTACTCTTTTCAAGATTTATTACTAATAGCCTCTTAAATCTCCTGTCAAATGCCTAGGGAAATTCCCCTTGATTTCATATAGCATTTCCTCATATTTTTTGAAATTTTGCATAATGTAAGACCACCAATAAAGCCATCAAGTTTATCCTGTGCTGACAGACCAGATATTGGATGGAAGTTTTACACCACCTGAAGATTCCTATTCTCTGCATTTAAGGTTAAAAAAAAAAAAAACTTTTGAAAAGCAGCTCCCCCCAGCCCCCCTTTGTAAACACTTGCATAAACCTGATTTTGATCCAGCACTGTTCATCATCAGCCCTGTTTGAGACTTGGCAGCAGCAGGAGCCATTGACAGGGAGGAAGGAATGGGGGCGGGGCCAAGCTGCTCAGTGTGTCTATGCACGCATGCAGCCTGGCTCAGACTAAAGCTTGCACGAGTGCCCCCATAGCAAACTGCTTGCTATGGGGCATTTGGAGATGAGGAGCCAAGATCGCTGGCAGGGAATCCCAGAAAAGGAGGTTCAGGGCTGCTCCATGCAAAACCACTTCACAGAGCAGGTAGGTATGACATATTTTTTATTTTAGGATAAGAAGCTTTACAATCAAAGCGTAGGTCCAGTCAAAATTAAAAAAAAAAAAGTAAACTGCTACAAAACTAGCTTCTGGAAAAAAAAAAATAAGACCCTCATCTGTCCCTCAATTCCACAGTGTCCCCACACCGGCCGGGCTCAGTGGCCATCCTGTGTCCCCGTCCCTGGTGTCAGCATCTTCAGTGTGGGCACCCAGCTGCAACAGCTTGCGAGTAGCGCTGCCCTTTGTGAATGATTCTGTAGTCCTTCTGGGACTGGTCATATCCCAGAAAACTACGGGGGGGGGGGGGGCACGACTACTTCTGCAGAAGTGAGGACTACTAGTCAAATTGGGGTTCCCCCCCCCCTTACTGCTCCCCAAAGGTGCCAATCCATAACGTGGAGCTGGGGAAGAAGCATTAAAGCAGAGTTTCCCTTTTTGGGTGGAGCTCCGCGTGTTTGTGTCTAGATAGTACTGAAAGCATTGGATCATCATGGCTCTAGGCATTCAAAGTGCGACAGCGCTGAAAGCTGAAAATTGGCACGAGCAGGAAGGGGGTATAAGTGCCCGGTAGGCAAGTGGTTAAATATCTTCAGATGGAGTATTCTGCAATGGAGCATCCATGCTTCTGCATTACTGAGAGAGTGACTTGTATCGAAGCCACTGCATCAACATGACAGCCTAACAATTAGCATTTTTAGAAAGAATAGTAATAGCAGCATCTATGTTCTTTTAATAAAGGTTTAAAGTAATTTTGTCACAACCCTGGGCCTGTCAAACTTGGCATTACTTTCAGTGAAAGCCATTTCCTGAAGATATGTGGTTCCAGAGATCCAGCCAGAAGTTCTATGTGGATCTTGACTTTTCTCTTTAAAAAAAGGTGAACACAACCCTTTCCTTTTACCAGGTCACTGATGGTGACTTTTTTTATTTTTTTTCTCCTATGCTTAATCTGAATTTCTGAGATATATGTGAATCCTCTTTTAATACTACCAATATTTAGTTTAAAAAAAAACATTTTGACTAAATATATTCGTGCATAAAAATACAGAGACCGTAAATTAGTTACTTGTACCATGGCTATACAAACTTGTATGTACAGAAAGGTGGAAAATACATAACTAGGAACAGATGAACTTGGAACTTTTTTTTTTTTTTTCCAGTGTTTCTTCATTGCTGATGCAAGTTTTTTTAAAGTGTAACTTCACCCTGAAGAGGAAGTTCCACTTTTCTGCTTCCTCCTGCTCCCCCTATTGTGTTCCCTTATTGGACAAGGTGGATAGGTGGGGTGGTAATATCACAAGCTCCATCTTGTCTCGTGTGTGTACATTGGTCCGGGTTATGACCATGTCCGTATGCAAACAGCCCCCCCCCCCAACCACCAAACTTCAGACTCAAGCTATTACAATCTAAGGGACATGTTAGCTACATAGGCATTTATAATAAGCCAAACTGTAGAACAAAAGTGCAGTTGCTAGCCATGACCCATCAAATTTTATTTCTATTTTTCAAAACTACATAAAGGATCTGGTCACTATGGGCAAAAACCTAAAAAAAAAAAAATTCCCCACTTTTTATTTACCTGAATAGAAGCTACACTGTATGGCAAATGTTGTAGCTACTCTCTTCAGCAATAAAGAATATAATAATGATTTTTTTAACTGTTTAACAGCCCACAGCAACCAACACGGCTATATAAAGAAAATCTGGAAAGGAAAATTTGGTTTATTTAAAATGGAGTGTTGCACCTATAAAACTGCCTGTATAAAAGCTGGTTATCATATTTTGGACTTTAATTAGTGTAAAAAAAGTTTTATACTGAGACAATTGCGCAAAAGTGGTAAAAGGGCAAACGACCCAATAGTACTCCAGTGATTGATTCCATGGCCGTCAAGGGCCATGCTCCAAAAGAAAGCAACAAGGAAAGGTTAGCAACCTGTCACACAACCCTGCGTTACCTTCAATTCTTCACTAAAGCAGTACTAAGCCCAAAAGCAAACGTTTTTATTATGGCTGTATTAGTTTTTCTTTTTTAGGGTTTTTTTCTATTTTTACCCTGTTGATCCAGCCAATAAATATGTTTTTCAAACGAACAAGCTCTTTTTTTTCACATGTATCAGTTTAAAGGGATAAGGCAAACTATGTACCACTGGCAGGGGTGCTTGCACTGAGCTTTTTTTTTTTTAGTCATGTGAAACCTTTTATCCTTTTAAAAATTTGCTGTAACTGCTTATAAAGTGTGAGTTGGAGTTTGGCTGTTAGTGTAAATACTGTACATCTGTTAGCATATTTAACACTACTTTACCCCCGCCCCCCAGACTTACAATGCTGCTGTACCTCCTGTGCTCATTCATCCAGAGCAGAGGCACTCTAATAAGGGGGGGTGTTACTGGCCAGATCACCAGGTGAAAACGGGGGTGGGGGGGGAAGACAACTAACGCAGCCACCACACCTAATAATTGGTAAGTTGCTATGTTACATTTTGGTTTGGGGTTTGCTACTGCTTTAAGACATCAAACATATTGGGATACATTTCAAGTGCAAATCACACTTAAGCTTTTGACCTCACCCATTCCTTAATCATAGCTAGTTACACCTTAGAAAGAGAAGTGTTAACAGTAATAAAATGACTCCACCTTTTTATTTGTGTAATAGCAAGCACAAGATATCTTTTGAAATAAGGACAGTAAAATCAGCAAAAGTGATATAAATTATTATAGCCCACAGGAGCAGGATTCATTTGCAATAATCTCTATATATAAACAATGTTTTAGTGTACAAAAGCTAGACATATATTGATCTGTATAAAGTCACGTTTATCCACATATGGGACTGAAAAGTAGTTTTACCAAAGTCTGCAGAGCAGATCGCAACCTTCTATAGAACTGTAAACCCTTTCTTTGCCATTGAAAGAGAAATCTGTCACACCACCCTCTTGGGCAAGCAGGAAAAGTTAACAGATTTTTTTTAGTGTGAGATGATTGGAGATGGGAACCATCATTAAAGTGGTTCTAAAGGCTGTGGGTTTTTTTTGTTTTGTTTGTGTTTTTTTTTTTTTTTTTTTTTTTTCCTCCATGCATAGAAAGCACGAAGGAAAAAAACATTCAGTATATCCCCCCCCCCCCCCCAAATACCAGATCCTGATCTAAATCCAACAATGGGTACAAGAGCAGCGGCTCTCCCAGGTCTCTTTCGCCTCATTGGCTCAGACACCATAGCAACATGTATTCAACTTTTAAGACTATATTGTAAGCTGCAAGGAGCAGGGCCCTCCTATCCCTCTTGTATTGAACTGTATTGTCTCACGTTATATTGAAAAGCGCTGAGCAAACTGTTGGCGCTATATAAATCCTGTATAATGATAATAATAATAAAGAACATGATAATCAGTAAGTTTCAATTTCGAATATCCACAAATGTATTTTGTGGTATAAAAACAACATAAACCTAAATTACTCCAAGAGGGTTGTTTTTGGTTGGCTAGGTCAACCTCCGCTCTGTGCTAGACTGTTTGTTTGGTTTTTTTCCTTTCAATTTCCCATTTGGCTAAAAGAATCTTTTTCTTAGTGTATAACATCCCCAGCTCTCTGCTGCATTCCCTCCCACATAAGGCTAATTTAGTACATCTATTCTTGTGGGTCAGTGTGCTTCACTACTGTACTTGAGCCTTAAAGATTTGCACACATAATTTTGTCCCTCCTTAACATGATTACATAGTGATAAGAATAGGACTAGAGGACTGTAACGAGAGACAACAAATGTACAACAATGTACCAGTTAGATTATTGCCAGTCTGCAACTTAAATAATTCAAATTTACAGGCTTCAGGTACATAAAGTAGAATAGAGCGCTGTATAAGTGAATGCATATCTGTGACCAACTTGTGTGTAGATGTATCTAACCGCTTTGTCACAGACCTACTGCCAAAACATCTCTCGTATGATGTTATCAATTTTTTTTTTTTTTTTTGTTCTTTCCCCTGCAGTTACTTTTAAGGATTTGTTGTTTAAAGATGATTTTATTGAGCAAATTGTCTTTGTAAAGTTTTTAACCGTGAGTTCTGAATTCCGCTGGTACAATTCTTAAAAGACCGTGGATACATACATCTTGTTAGAATGGAACTTAACTGTATCCTAGCACAACAAACTGAAAGAGCTATTCAATTCATTTTAGTATTGAAAGTATGGATGCACTACCCCTATCGGCATTCTGTCAATACAGGGAACTGTGTGTACTGCAGATGTTTTTTTTTTTCTTTCATGTCGCATGATATTACTGCAAAATTTCAGTAGAAAATACAACTTAAGTTAATTTCAAGGCACAAAAAAACTATAAATTGCCCTATGTTTTGTAAAATATAAAAGATGCGCCAAGTAAATAAACAACTTTTCAAACCTTAGAGAGATGGTATGTGCTTGGGTGTAACTTTTTTAATTTTCTACAATTTAAAAAAAAAAAAAAGTAATCTCTCAACTGGGACCTGAAAGTGACTTCCTAACATTACTTCCCGGTCAGGATAAGAAGGAAAGAGGGAGCAGATGTATCCTCCCTCCCTTGTAGCTGATGGCGGTGAGCCAGTCCCAGGCTTGCAGATGGGCAAGCGGAGCCTGGGAGACCTCACGGAGGGGAAGAAAGGCTGGCACTGTGTGGAAGCAATCAGGCCCGCTGCTTACCCGCAGCAGGGCTAAAGGTAGAGAAAAAACTACATGCCTGGCGCCCCGAACTACATGTCCTGGGCGTCAGGCGATAGGAATCGAACATCCCTGATGCATAGAGGAGCTTTTCTTGTGCCTTTTATTTATTTTTTATACACAAAAGATCTTCAAAAACTCCTCCAGTGTGAAAGGGCCCTAAGCTGATCTAGTGGTGCTCTGCTCTGTAATTTAAAAAAAAAAAAATCTCTTGCTAGATATTTTGATGGAACATGAATATTAACGAATGATACCTTAACCTTTCATAGTCCTGATATGTCTGTTGTACCATGTACCTGTCTTAAAGTATTCTGTTCTTTGTATTACTTTCTTTGTGTAAAATACCTGGTGATCTTGCCAGTCCCCTTGGTTGTGCAAGCATATCCATCCCACCCAGTGTGGTTAGTTGTGACAGCACAGCCTTCCTGTCCTCCAGTGACCAAGAATTGTGTTGATACATCCTCCTGCTTGACAAGAGGAATACAACATTTGAAGGCCATGTCCAGGATCTGTCCTGTGTGTGATGGCTCTTGATGCACTTACTCCAGCCTCAGTCCACTCCTTGTGAAAGTCCGTAACACTTTTGAATGGCCTTTTCCTGACAATACTTTCCAGGCTGCAGTCATCCCTGCTGCTTGTGCACCTTTTTCTTCCACACTTTTCCCTTCCACATAACTTTCTATTAATGTGCTTTGATACAGCACTTTGGGAACATCCAACTTCTTTTGCAATTACCTTTTTGAGGCTTTCCCTCTTTATGGAGGGTGTCAATGATGGTTTTCTGCACAACTGTCAGGTCAGCAGTCTTTCCCATGATTGTGATTCCTACTGAACCAGACTGAGAGACCATTTAAAGGCTCAGGAACCCTTTGCATGTGTTATGGCTTAATTAGCTGATTAGAGTGGGACACTTTGAGCCTAGAATATTGCACCTTTTCACAATATTGTAATTTTCTGAGATTGCGGATTTGGGGTTTTCATGAGCTGTAAGCCATAATCATCACAATTATCACAAATCGCGGCTTGAACTATCTTGCTTTGCATGTAATGAGTCTATATCATATATTAGTTTCACCTTTTAAGTTGCATTACTGAAATAAATGAACTTTTGCACGATATTCTAATTTTTCGAGTTTTGCGCGCGCGTGTGTATATGTATACTATATCTCTATCAAGATAAGCGTTCACATATACTTTAAGGCAGGGCCAGGGCATGATTAATAGAAAGTCTGCATCTTCTAAAACGTTATTTTGGAATACAGGCGCTCTATTAAAGGTTTCTTCCAGCTGGGGTAACATGAAACGATATAGTTAACTGTGGCGGTAAATAGAAAAGCAGATGTTTATCTAATAAAGCTATGCATCACTGCAGACCACCCTACATCATGCAGCTGCAGCTTCTTAAAATAAATCTGTCGTCACAGGTTTGCAAGTCCAGCCTTATCCTCTTCTGTTCTCTTGCAACTGTATGCTTTGTTTGATTTGTAATCTATACGAAGGCATATTTGTAAATGAAACCTTACTCGCCACGCCGGTGCTATAGGCCCTGAAAACAGAATTGGTCAATTTAGAATGTAAAGATTAATGCAAGATTTCTGAGATGGATATGCCAAACTACAAGTTCCATGAGGCATTGCAAGATTGACAGTCACAAGCATGACTCCCAAAAGTAGGCATGATGGGACTTGTAGTTTCGCAACAGCTGGAGGGCCACCAGTTTGATACCCCTGATATATAGATAGCTATATATATTTTGTTCATATTTGTGGAATTCAGAAATCATTTTAAGATCTCATGTAGTAATCTCCTCCTAGTTCCCACAAGGTTTGGGCTTTGTTTTTTTTTTTGTTTTTTTGAAGGACTGAGGGTCCTTTTACACGGAGTGGACCAGTTTAGTGGTTCCGCTTGCTCGGGGGGATCTCTTCACTGAGCAAGCGGATGACAGCTCTGTGTCTGCTCCACTTCTGCAGAGCAGACACAGAGCTGCTCTCTCTCCTCAATGGGTGGTCTGATTAAAATGGACCGCCTGTCCGGTTTCATCTGGGGAATAGGATCCCCATCCATCCTTTTTGGCAGATCGAATCAGATGTCGGCGGGTGTAAACGGCACATCTGTTTATACCTGCCGCTCCATAGAGGAGAATGGAGGTTCCTATCGGGTCCACCTGAAAAATGAGCAGGCATACCCGATTGGAACATCTGTGTGAAAGAGCCCAGAAGTTTGCAATAACAGATTCTGACTGCTGGTGTTGTAAAGCAACCTGGGAGAGAAATTAAAGTGAAAGCAATTATTACATTTTAGGTCTCGTTCACACCATACGTGAAGAAAAACTGATGGAAACCGACTTACAGATTTCATTGCAGAGACATCAATTTTAATGCACTCTTCAGTGAATTTTATACATGTTGCGGATTCCTGCCTGGAAAAAATCTGCATGTGATACTAGTGTTGTGGTGTGAACAGGGCACAAAGAACAATTGATTTTGCTGTGCCCTTGGAGAATGCGTGCAAAAATTACGTCTCTGCACCATGATGTAAACAAGCTCTCAAAGTCACTTTTTTTTTTTTTTTTTTTTCCTTGACTGGGGCTGTCTGTAATCCTCAACAGCAAGCATCCAGAGAGCACTAGTCACGTTTTTTTAATATTTTTTTTTTTTTCTTCAGGCTTTTGATGTGTATGCAGTTGTCTTTGGCAGTTCTGTGTTTGGACTGGTGAACTACATCCATGCATGTGACAAAAAATGGAAATCCTAAACCGTTTTTTACCTTCATGCATTCTGTACATAAAGGTAAATGCTCCACTACCTGTCCTAGCGCTCCGTGCCCCCTTAAACAAACATACCTGGTTCCTCTCTCCAATCAAAAAAAATCCAGATCTTAACCCAAACACTAACCCTGGCACCAAACCTTGATCTAGGTATTTTTTTTTTTCTTTTAATTTTTATTTTTTAAAATATTCTATTTTTTTTTCTCTATGCAAGGAGTGAGATACAATGTATCTCTCCATTCAGAGAGAAATAAAAACAAGGGGGGAGGGCTTCACAGTGGCTGATCACTCTGAGAGCCAACCAGAGGCTATCACAGCGATAATGTGGGCCGGAATCGGGAGTCACGATCGTTAGAACGGGACCCGGGGCTCTCAGTGACACCCTGGTCTTTGTGCTGGGAGCGAGCTGTGTGGCATGCTCCCAGCACAAAGACAGGTATGCACATATGCTGCCCCATGAAAAAAAGCCCAGTTCTGTGAGGCCGCATATTTTGTGTGACGTCCGCGTCAAGGGGTTAAAAGTGAAAGCAAAAGAAAATCCCAAATTATGAAAGTCCAGCAAGCTCCAGGACAGTCTCCTAAAGTTGATTCAGCTGCGGGATCGGGGTACCACCTGTGCAGAGCTTGCTCAGGAATGGCAGCAGGCAGGTGTGAGTACATCGGCACGCACAGTAAGGAGAAGACTTTTGGAGGATGGCCTGGTGTCAAGAAGGACTTCTATCCAGGAAAAACATCAGGGGTAGACTGATATTCTACAAAAGGTACAGGGATTGGACTGCTGAGGACTGGGGTAAAGTTATTTTCTATGATGAATCCCCCTTTCCCTTCTCCTTGTCCAGAGAAGAAAAAGGTGAGCACTACCATCAGTCTTGTGTCATGCCAACAGTAAAGCATCCTGAGACCATTCATGTGTGGAGTGGGCTCGCTCACCATTTTGCCTAAAAGCCCAGCAATGAATAAAGAATAGTACAAAAACATCCTCAACAACTTCTCTCAGCCATCCAAGAACAGTTTGGTGATGAACAATGCCTTTTCTAGCATGATGGAGCACCCTTGCCAGAAGGCTAAACTGATAACGAAGTGGTTTGGGAACAAAACATTGATAATTTTGGGTCCATGGCTAGGAAACTCCCCAGACCTTAATTAAATTGAGAATGTGTGCTCAAGCCTCGAGGCGGGTGAACAAAAAAAAAAAATCCCAAATTCTGACAAACTCCAAGCATTGATTATATAAAAATGGGCTGCCATCAGTCAGGATTTGGCCCAGAAGTTGACTGACTACAATTTGCCCTGATAGGCTGATGTCTTGAAAAAGAATGGTCAACGCATCTATTGACTCTTTGCATAAACTTAATGTACTTGTCAAAGCCTTTGACAAGTTTTGAAATGCTTGTAATTATACTTCTGACAAAAATATCTAAAAACACCAAAGCAGCAGACTTTGTGAAAATGTAATATTTGTGTCATTCCCAATTTTTTGCCATGGCTGTATTGTACAACAATGTGATCTTTATCACTGCTATGTGCCACTTGTGTGGCCTACTTCATTGAGAGCTACTTGTTCAGTCTGTTTGGCGATCTCTTAGTATTTAATTGCTAGTTGTTTTAGAAGCAAGGCTGATCTACTAAATATCTTCTCTAGCTCTAAGCTAATGAAGCGACTGCCAGCAGGTGGTGGAATCTCTCATTATCAGGATCAACCAATGTAGCTTAACCTTGAGTAGCGTGTTTTTTCTTGGTTGGATAGTACTGAGAGAAATGTGTGTGTGTTTTCCCCTGTGTGATATGAGTTTGTGAATGGTCTACTTTGAAGATTAGTCATGTTTGATACATGGAGATTCATCTTAATTTAATAAGAGGCTTCCTTGGACAAAATGATACATTTACAGCATGATATAACCGCTTCAGAGCCTTTTCTTTCATAATGATCAATCGCTAATTGTGGAGATGACTTGCTCTCTGTAATTCTAAATAATGCTTTTATATTTCACATTAACTTCCTATTGATTCCCTGAATCCCATCAGAAAATGTAAAATCTCTAGATTAAATAATAGGTATCTAATGATAACACACTGTATTTTTGTGATCATGTAGTGGTGTGGAGAATGCTATTTTGCTGTAGTCTGAAGGATATTTGGCATTACAATAGGGACACCACATAAAGATTTTTCTAATTTTCATTCTAGTATTATGGAATACACACTAGCTTAAAAATAAGCTCCTAGTAGCTACTTTTATGAGTTTTTTTTTTGTGTGGGTTTTTTTTTTATATCCACAGTCGCTGGTGTCCTTAACAACCAGTGAATAGCTGGTTGCCAAGAAGTGGGCTGGCAAGCCAGCTGCGTTCTTAATAATGAATGGCTCATCAGCGGGGTTCCCTGCTAGCTGCTGAATGTAAACAATAGAATTGCCGCAATGAAAATTTGAGTCTAAAAACAGTGTAGGGGTCCCCCCCAATCCCTACCAGGCCCTTCAGGTCTGGTATAGATTTTAAAAGGAACCCTATGCGAACATCAAAAAAGCGGGATCCCCCAAATCCATACCAGACCCTTAGGTCTGGTATGGATATTTTTTTTTTAGCAGAGGCCCTAGAGCGGGTGTCAGCAACCCGCGGCTCCGGAGCCGCATGCGGCTCTTTTTCACCTTTCTTGCGGCTCCGGAGCACACTGCCCACCAGGTGACAGGCAATAGGGTCGGCAAGCCGCGGCTCTTTTAATGCAGCTCTTCTATGTGCCGGGCGCCCGCTCCCCTCCCTCCTCCAAACATTGGCTGTCAGGATGTAGGCGGGGCAGCGTGACGAACTCCTCTCCTCTCACAGTCCGCCCTGAAGACCAGAACGGCGCGGGAACACAGCTAGAGGAACGCGCGGAGAAAAGGTAAGTGAATTGACACAGGGGGGATGAATTACTATGGGGGATGAATTACTATGGGGGATGAATTACTATATGGGGGATGAATTACTATATGGGGGATGAATTACTATATGGGGGATGTATTACTATATGGGGGATGTATTACTATATGGGGGATGAATTACAATAGGGGGGATGAATTACTATAGGGGGGATGAATTACTATAGGGGGGATGAATTACTATAGGGGGGATGAAATACTATAGGGGGGATGAAATACTATAGGGGGGATGAAATACTATAGGGGGGATGAAATACTATAGGGGGGATGAAATACTATAGGGGGGATGAAATACTATAGGGGGGATGAAATACTATAGGGGGGATGAAATACTATAGGGGGGATGTATTACTATATGGGGGATGTATTACTATATGGGGGATGTATTACTATATGGGGGATGAATTACTATATGGGGGATGAATTACTATATGGGGGATGAATTACTATGGGGGATGAATTAATTACTATATGGGGGATGAATTACTATATGGGGGATGAATTACTATATGGGGAATGTATTACTATATGGGGGATGTATTACTATATGGGGGATGTATTACTATATGGGGGATGTATTACTATATGGGGGATGTATTACTATATGGGGGATGTATTACTATATGGGGGATGTATTACTATATGGGGGATGAATTACTATATGGGGGATGGATGAATTACTATGGGGGATGGATGAATTACTATATGGGGGATGAATTACTATATGGGGGATGAATTACTATATGGGGGATGAATTACTATGGGGGATGAATTAATTACTATATGGGGGATGAATTACTATATGGGGGATGAATTACTATATGGGGGATGAATTACTATGGGGGATGAATTACTATAGGGGGGATGAATTACTATAGGGGGGATGAATTACTATACGGGGGATGAATTACTATAGGGGGGATGAATTACTATGGGGGGATGAATTACTATATGGGGGATGAATTACTATATGGGGGATGTATTTTCAGTTTTAAAAATGTTTCTCTCAAAATAAATTTCAATCGTGGTTTTGGCGAGATTTGGCTCAGTTGAAAAAAAAGGTTGCCCACCACTGACCTAAGGCTATGATTGTGATTATGACGATACACTGTGGCCCTGGTTAACCCTTTGCTTACTGGGCCCTTAAACCCCCTTCATGACCAGAGCGCTTTTCGCAATATATGCAGTGTCGGATTTGTTTTAAATGTTGCAATGGTTTTGCGGCTCCCAGTCTTTTTTTCCCTCTCGGAAACGGGTCCAAGTGGCTCTTTATGTCTTAAAGGTTGCAGACCCCTGCCCTAGAGAATAAAATAGTGGTCACAACAATTTGTCTCATGGTATTTGCACAGCGATTCCCCCCCCCCCCCCCCCCCCCCACACACAAAATTAAAAAAAAAAAAAAATACAAATTTTAATGAATGAGAATTTTTTTTTTCTAAAATATGAAAGATGTTACGCCAAGTAAATGGATATGCAGCATGTCATGCTTTAAAATTGTGCATGCTTGTGGAATGGTGCCAAACTACGTTACTTTAAAAATCTCCATAGGTGACGCTTTACAAATGTCTTCAGGTTACCAGTTCAGAGTTAGAGAAGACCTAGTGCTAGAATTGTTGCTCTCGCTCTGATGTTCATGGTGATATCTCACGTGTGGTTTGATATCTCTCCTCTTCCATGTAAAGCATTAGATTAAAAAGAAAAAAAAACAGCATCAATCTAATGCTTTTAAACAAAAAAAAGAAATGTCCATGTTTACATTAGGCTGAAGTGATGTAATGAAGTTGCTCCAGTCCTCCTAGCCCATTGCAATGAGTGGAGGCCATCTTTCCTTCACTTATCTCAATGCCCAGCTGCTGCGATTGCCAGATTGGTTCTCTGGCTCACTGATCAGCCAGGTAAGCCAGAGAACCACCAGAAACGCTTCTAATAGTGATCCAGCAGCAAATCCACTGCTACGTTCACTTTTAGGAGAAAGCACACATTGCTGCAGCCATAAACCTGGTGTTCCACTCCCAACTGATGTCTTTTGACTACATCCCAGTTGGAAAGTGGTTAAACCGTAAATTTCAGATTAGTTATTTTAGGCTTACAGCTTTAGTGAACCACCTTACCTGTAATGTCCAATGTCATACAGACAACTGAATCCTATAGCAGTCTTCACTGCAGGTATGCCCAGTCCTCTTACTGCTGCTAAACGTCTGGTACTGCAAGCTTTGGGTCTTTAAAGAAGCTACTGTGAAAATGTTCCTTACAATGACTTGCCCCCTTCTTCCTCCTCCTGCTCCATTTAAGAAAAGATCTTTAATTTCTTTCACCACATGTAACATGAGCTGTGAATGGGAAAGAGTCACAATTTCCTCTACCCCATCCACAATCATGTTACAGGCAGTGAAAACAATGAGACCTTTTTTTTCAATAGAGGAGTAGGCGGGTCCAAATCGGGCAAGTTTTCATAGCAGCTTCACAGAAGACTCAGTTATTAACCTCCCACGGCGATTGAAGTTCACAGACAGAGGACTGGGCATCCTTGTAGCGATGATTTCTTCAGGATCCAGCTGCCTGTGTGACATGGGACATCCTCCTTCACAGATAAGTATGTTATTTAGTAGAAATTTGGCCATGAATGTTACTGCTCTAATTTAAATATGCTGTTTCTCATGTATTTGAATACTGTAAACATCTGCATGTTTGCCATACAACCAACATGCAGAACTTTCCATCTGGTTAGTATTCCTGGGAAAGTAGATTGTCTTGTCTACAAATAATAACCTTCCCTCAAATAAAATATTGCACTTAGCAGTTCCAGTGGACAAGCATCAATTAATGGAAACAGGATTCACAAAAATATTCATGTTGTGACCAGTGCTTCAGAAGAGGTGCCTGCATGCGTGTGCATGTGTGTGTAAAAACCCACACACAGGAAGGTGTCTTTCACATGTGTGCCACTTCTACCACTCTCTTAAAAGCGATCCATGGGGTTTAAACTTGTAAAGTCCACATCTCAACCATGTGCATTACTTAAAGTGGTTGCAAAGGCTGATGGTTTACCTGTGTGTAGCAGTGCCGCCCTCCCTCCCAATCCTTACCTGACGCTCATCGCAATCCAGCGATGTGAATGACAGCCTCCTCTGTTACGGGTCTCTGCCTCCTCATCACAGCTGGTCAGCCAGTGAGGGGAGAGGGTGGGGTTAAGCCGTGGCTCCATATGTGAATGGACACACTAAGCAGGTGCCCCCATAGCAAGCTGCTTGCTGTGGGGGCGCCCAACTGCCAGGAGAGCCTGTGGGGGACCCAAGAAGAGAAGGATCCAGGTTGCTCTTTGCAAAACCACTACACACAGCAGGCAAGTATAGACATGTTTGTTATTGCACAAAAAAAATAACCTTTTTAGAATCACTTTAAAGCAGTAGTAAACTTGCCCAAAGAAATCCTGAAAATTAATGTAGGCACTACACTAAAAGCCTTTTATATTAATCCACCTTATAAATAAACCCCCTCAGTTCCTTCCTTTTTTTTTTTTTTTTTTATTTTGCTTTCCCTCACTCCCATCCAAAGCCAGTGCCATTTTTACTGTTCCCTTCTGCCCGTTCTTGTTATGGCCAGACTCTCACGCATTGAGTGATGATCAAGCTTCATTTTCGATGCGGGATCGGACAGCTGTGCACCTAGTTGTACTCTTGTGGGATTGCAATGCAGTGCCGCAAAGAGTAGATGAGGAGGGCACACAGAGCATTCCATTAATACCTGCAAATATGCACATGCGCCGTGATGTCTTTACTTTAATCCTAGCTGGATTGCAACAGAATGGCACAGGTTAGGCAAAATGTAAAAAGAGGAACACATACACTGCTTCTTAATGATTTTAATGCAGCAAAGTAATACCGTGGAGTTTACTACCACTTTAAAGAGACTCTGTACTGCCCTCTGAGTGTGACATAATTTTTGCTACAAAACATTACAGCTGCAGCATGTGTACAGTCGTGAGTTGCATGTTCTTTTAACTTTTACCCATGATCAGAAGAACACGGGTGCAGTGTCAGGCTCTGTGGATATGGAGATAGATATTGCTCTTTTACTTCCTTCTCTAAAGACCTTTATACAGTAACTGTCTATTGATTTTATTAATATTCTGGTTGTGTACTATAACTGTTACAGATACCAGCTATATTTTCTAACCATTCAGGCTTGAAGGGCGTTTCTTGATGCCTGATTTTTAACTTGTCTTGAACTCCTTCAGTGACCTTCATCCAAACTTTTTTGTTTTGATTTCAGAATTTTCTTACATTTTGTATCTTTCTTTGTACCTTAATGTTGAAAGGATTTTTTTTTTTTTTTTGCTCATTTTAAATATAAATATATCTAACTACACTGCTCAAAAAAAATTAAAGGAACACTTTTTACTCACAGTATAGAATCAAGTCAATTAAACTCCTGGGATATTAATTTAAGTAGCAGAGGGGTTGTTAGTTTCAGCTGCTTTGGTGTTAACCTCCTGTCGAGGTGTTAATGCACAAGGACGGCCTGGATGTCTCTGTGAGATGGTTGCAGTTCGAACTTTAATTTTTTGCTACAGTATTCTGACTTGATTTATTATTGTTTCAGATACTTGTATATCTATCTCATCCAACATCAGTCCCTAACCCTCAAGGAGAATACAGTCTAAGGTCCCTAACTCACATTCATACATACACTTAGGTTAATTGGCTCCTGTCTAAATTGGCCCTGTCAGCATGTCTTTGGAGTGTGGGAAGAAACCTGAGTACCCGAAGGAAACCCATGCAGGCACAGGGAGAACATGCAAACTCCAGGCAGGTAGTGCTGTGATTGGGATAATATAAGTAAAGCTTTGCTGATCTTGTAGCCTTCACCTTTCTTGTGTAAACAATGTTTTCTTTCTCAGGCCTTCTGACATGTGGTGCCATTGTTGACAGCATGAAATGGAAGGGGTTTTCTTTAACCACTTCAATACCGGGCACTTTTACCCCCTTCCTGCCCAGGCCAATTTTCAGGTTTCAGCGTTCTTACACTTTGAATGATAATTGCACAGTCATGCAATACTGTACCCAAACTAAAATTTTATTTTTTTCACACAACTAGAGGTTTCTTTTTGGTGGTATTTAATCACCACTGGGGTTTTGTATTTTTTGCTAAATTAACAAAAAAAAGACTGAAAATTTTGGGAAAAAAGTGTTTTTGTTTCTGTTATAAAAGTTTGCCAATAATTGTTCTTCATAAATTTAGGCCAAGATGTATTCTGCTACATTTCTTTGGTGAAAATAACCTAAATCCGTATTTATTATTTAGTTTGTAGGAAAGTTATAGCGTTCACAAACTGTGGGATCTATCTGAAAATTGATCAATCCTGAAGTAATGATAGCCAATCTAATTTCTTGAGGCCCAAAAATGCCAGAACAGTGCAGAAATCCCCCAAATGACCCCTTTTTGCAAAGTAGACCGACGTACTTCATAAGAAGCATGGCGAGTTTTTTTGAAGTTGTAATTTTTTTCAAATTTTTCGGAAAATGAAGAAATTAAAAAAATATTCACAATTTTTATTTTTGCATACTGTCACCAGTGCAGTACAGCATCATATAACTAGTGTGGTGGTAATCAGGGACACTGCCTGGTGACCGTACGGGAAACAAATTGATAAGTGTTTAAATTTTTTTTTTTTTTTAAAGATTTTTTTTTTTTTCATATTACACTATGACCAAAGTAGTGTAATGTTACCATAGTAACATTGTACTACTTTGTGTAAAAAAAAAAAAAAAAAATACTGATCACATCCCCAATTTGAGATTTTCTTTGCTATAAGCAAGCATTTAATTGAAATCAATTCATTCAGGCTTTTTTTGTTGTGATTGGCCACGGCTATCATTTTTTGTAACATGGTCTTGAATGAATTTGTTAGGAAAAATACTTTTTTGTGTGTGCAAATTAACAAATCTTGTTTGCAATCAATGGCCCGCATATGTGGGAGTGTTTTTTGTGTTCTAGTGTTCCATAGAAAATGATGATTTTGAAAGGAAAGTCAAATTTCTGACATCTGTTGGGCTGTACTCGTTAATACTGAGGTGCGTGTGTGTTCAAGCTATAGAACTATGCTGATTTTAAAGCATGTCATGGTGAGAGTATCACGTTTATTGCTTAACAGCACTGAGTGAGTCACCTATTCACAAGTACAGGATGTGATCACACCTTAGCTCTTTGTGGAGAAAAATTAGGCATCAGGAGGTCAAATATTTTACCTGCAGTCCTAAAAAATGAATTGTAAATCTCCAGTATAGTGTTTTAAATATTAGATCTAAATCCATTTGCTATGAAAGGTGTATATACTAAAGCAATGCCAAGAACAGAGCTTCATTCCTGGTGTGCCATCTTTAGTTATCCTGTTCTCCTCTTCCTGTGATCTGACCTCCTTAAATGGTAATGGGGAACAGTCCCGCACATGCCGCATGTGTTCACTGGAGCCTGGTGAACTTTGTCTGCACTGACTGTCAGTCGACTGGGTGCCAGCAAAGATGACTGTATCACTCTTCTGCTTTTAAACTCCTCATTGCTACATCTCAAAGATGCTGGGAGCATAAACATGGGGTTGATGTGCAGTAAGAGAGGACTGGAAAGTGATCTGAATGTATAAAACCAACATATTATAACGTTTTCAGCTGTGAAACATTAGTGTAATAGGTTTACATTGTAAATAATATATTTACACTTAAAATGTTACTAAACCCAGGAGCCTGCATTCACTATATCTGGTCTCCCACAGTACACTGAAATGCAATTATTGTAGTAAATATAAACTGCTAAATACCTTTTTTCATCAGCAGTTAGAGCAGTTTTGTGACTTCTATCTGTGTTCAGCAGAGCACTGGTTAAGGCTTGGAGGATGTGTGTTTGCCGCCCCCCCCCCCCCCCAGGAGGATGCTGAACCCCTGACCTCTGTCTTGACAGTGCAGATCGGCCCTGTGCTGATCACATGCACTCTCCCAAGAAAAAAAAAATCTCTAGTAATACACACCAAACTGAGCATAAGATATCTTATCAGGAATTGGGGAGGGGGCACTGAAAAAGGGGAGGATCAGAGAAGTCAGGATTTAACTGCATTTACACAATGCAGAGGATTAAGCCCGTAAGGTCCACAGTGAGTATACACAGCATACTTTACTGCATATACAGACTGATTTTACTGATGTAGGTTTAGTAACACTTTAACATTTAAGAGAAAGTTACATTGTAACTATAGTTTTGCTGTAACAAAAGCATATTGAGGCTCTATGCACACTAGCGGTGTGTGGTTTTTTTTTTTCGTTTTGAGCTCCTAGAATCTTGAGGAAAATGCTAAATGATGCTAAGTGCTACTAAAATGCTCCCCACAGCTTTTATTCTAGTTTTTTTTTTTTTGTTTTGTTTTGGTTTTCCTCTACATGTACTGTTAAAACGTTTTAGTACCAGTGTTTTTTTCCCAGTGGGTTTTAGCTGAAAAAAAAAACAAAACCACTAGAGCGCATGGAGCCTGAGATGTTGAAAAATATAATACTGTGGGTTCCTGGCCTGCATTACAACAAATTAGTTCCCATCAGTAAGGTGCTGTATATAGTGAGTTAGTTAAAGGTACAGTAGTGCTTTATCCCAAATATATCCTTTTGTCTTCATATTCAGGATCATGTAATGCATTCAGTAAGCACTTTGACAATTGAGCATTACTCCCATCCAGCCTGTCTCTTGTTTATACCCCCACAGATGTCAGTATGAGCAGTGGCACTTCTAATGTAGCATATGGTGTTTATATATAAAAAAAAACAAGAGAGAAAGGGATGAATGGATCGATACAGAGCGAGATATATAGACATATCTGCTATGTGGCGCCCATCGATATTAAGGACTGACCTGCTCTGCAGACTTGTCATGTAATAGTCATCCTGTCATAGCTTCTGGGAACAGATCTGTACAAGTTTAGTCATAAATGTTTTTTGTCTTTTCAGGAGGTGGAAGAAGTCGTGCCACTTGGACAGAGACGAGCCTGGTGTTGGTGCATGTGTTTTGGATTGGCCTTTATGTTGGCTGGTATCGTGCTGGGTGGTGCATACCTCTACAGGTATTTTGTTTCACAGGTAAGATTCTCTTGGAACGTAACACATTTCAGAAAGCTAGAAGTGAGTAACCAAGTTTATTTCACAAAGAACTTAACTTTTTAAAGTAGTATACAGCGATGTTTTCTGAAGCGTGTTTTTTTTTTTTTTTTTTTTTTTTTTTTTCAGTCAAGGCACCCTTTAAGAAAGTGCACGGTCTTGAGGCACCCCATTCTAAACTGCTAAAAAAAAAATTAAAATTATATATATATTTATTTTTATGCAATGCAACAACATCTACGCACGTAGGACATCCACCATAAAAAATTATCTATTCTTGCAAAGCAATTACACCTTTGCACACTGGTACTGACTAGTATACCAGCGTCTCTCTACCCTCTCAGCTTTTCTCCCCCACTGAGGTAATGTGATCCCAGTGTTGCAGAGGCGGTACAGGCCCCCGATGACCTCCTTACCAACCAATTATGTCATTGGTTCTTAGGACGCAGGTGACTAGAAGGTTAAAATAGTGCACAATGAAAACATGTGGATTTGTGCAAATAAATGGCATGCTTCATTCACTCACTGGTTTGTATACAATCTTTGGGCAGTTTTTAGGCATTTAGCCAAAGCACCCCTGGAGAAACCTGAAGGTGCCCCAGGGTGCCTGGGCACCCTGGTTGAAAAAGGCTGACATACAGCATACAAAGGCAAAATAAGGAAGTGCAAAGATATAAGACTGAGGCGAAACAACATAAGTAAGGTGTATATAAGCAGGGATTGATTGCATTTCACAATGGGGTATCGGTATTTCTGAACTCAAACAGGGAGTTGATTTACACCACTGGCCAGTGGGGTATGCTCTCTGCCGACAAAAGCGATGGGGGGGGGGGGGGGACCTTGTGGATCTGAATGAGATCTCAAGATTGGGGAAGAGGGCAGAGGGGTAGTATATATGGCTGGGGGTGGCGGCGGCGGTTGTGGACTCTAACTTTCACACAGACTAAATAATATACGCGGTTTTGGGTTATTTTTACCCAAAAAAAGGAGCAGAACACATTTTGGTCTACATTTTAAGAATAAAGATTAATTGCAAAATTTTATTAAAAATTATAATTATAAAAATTAAGCAAAAATGTGTGTTGTGTGTGTGTGTGTTTTTTTTTTTTTTGTTTTTGTTTTTTTTTTTTTTTTTTTTAAATATTTTTTTCATTTATTTAGCAAGAAAAAAAAAAAAAAAACCCAGTGGTGGTCAAATACCACCAAAAGAAAACTTGTGTGTGGGGGGGGGGGGGGGAGATACAAATTTCATATGGGTACAGTGTTGCATGACCACGCAATTTTCATTTTTAAAGTGTGGCCGTGCTGAAAGCTGAAAATTAGCCTGCACTGGACAGTGGTAAAAGTGTCCAGACTTGAAGTGGTTAAGGCAAAAGGTGGTTCAACAAAATACTGACAGAAGTTGTTCCTTTTATCAACTCGGAGATTTTTCTCCTTTTTTCTTCTTTTTTTTGACGTGTTGGTTTTATCTTTCGCCTGGATGTTATAGGTTGCACTGAATAAATACAACTGGCTAAACCAAATCGTCTGTCCTGCATTTCAGGCTGCAAAGCAACAGAATGTGAGCGGGGGATTCTTTGCTATACTGTGTGTGTGTGTGTGTATATGTGTGTGTGTGTGTGTATATGTGTGTGTGTGTGTGTGTATGTGTATATATATGTATGTATGTGTATATGTGTACACTCTTGTAACTAGTGTGTCCCATTATACAGTGCACACCACTTTACAGCATAAGGGCAGACAGTGCAGTCTCAATACATGAGGAATCTGAGGGTCCTGTTCATCCCATGTAATGTTGTTTGTTTTTTTTGTTTTTCTTTTAATAGCGTGGCGTTTACTTCTGTGGAATAAGATACACTGATGATGATATGACACTTGCTGAGCCTTACGCAGACTCTTCCCGCATTCGATACCATTCATTTAAGGAGAGAATTCAGATTCTGGAAGATGAAGAAGTTGAACTGATCAATGTGCCCGTCCCTGAATTTGCTGATAGTGACCCAGCTGACATTGTACACGATTTCCACAGGGTAAGCTCCATTTTCCTAAAACTTGAATGTGGCAAATGTGCTTTCAATAGCTAGTTTTGTTTAGGTACAGCAGTCATTACTAATAGTTATGTGTTTATGGACCTGGAATGTTTAAGGAAGATGTTTCTTCCAGTTGTACTATTTTAATGTAGTGTCCCTCTTATCCCTTTTTCCTTTTCTCTACTCTCTGCAGGGTTCGATGTCCAGTTCATATTATAGTACTGATTGATTTATTGCCTAACAAGGCATATTACATGCTCTCTCTAAGTTCCCATAAGTGCATATGCTGAATAAACATATGACATGCCTGCTGGCATAAGATAAGTTTAGCAGCAGTTGCTTTTACTTTTTGTCTCTGGCAATATGTCAGAATTGCTGAGCAAAGTTCATAGTGTAATGCAAATTACTAGATCGAAAAGGCAATACACCTTTTGTACTCTGATCTTGTGTACAGAATATCCTGTTTTACTTGTAATATCTTGGCAACAGGAAGAATTAAAGTGACACTAAAGACTCAGTGTTTTTTTTTTTTTTTTTTAAATAACAAACGTCATACCTGCTCTGTGCAGTGGTTTTGCACAGAGCAGCCTCGATCCTTCTTTTCTCGGGTCCCACACTGGCACTTCTGACCCCTCCCGCCTGCTGAGTGCCCCCCCAGAGCAAACTGCCCTGGTACCTTCACAGCTGTATGTATGTTTACACTAAAATGTAAATGGTAACCGTTTAAATGTAGCCATATTTCACATCACCTTAGAGTACAGAGTATTCTCATCTGTCCCCACCTCTTATAATTGAATGTGTGTGTCCACTTTTGCAGACAAATTGGGATAACATATGTCCCCATAAACATAACTTAACTTAAATATTTAAAAATTGTAACTTACCCTTTTTAGATGCTATGTTATGAATACTCCAGCAAGAAACAATTGTAGGTAGTTCTCTTTTATGAAGGGGCTGTTCAGCCATGTTTGCCATAGTTAACCTTTTCTGTACTATGCAGGCGTATCATAAAGTGGTTCTGAAGGCAACACTTTTTTAACTTTAATGCAGTCCCTGCATTAAGGTAAAAATTGGTGCACCGAAATGCAAATTATGGTGCGGAAAATTCAGGATGCACTTGGCTGAAAACCGAAATGAACAGTTTTAAAAAAATATATTTTTTAAATGCAATTTTTTTGGAAACACTTTAATGGTTTAAAAAAAATCCCCAAAAACCCACAATACATACCTGAATTTGTTTGTAAAATAGGAAAGATGTTACACCGAGTACATAAATACCCAACATGTCATGCTTTGGAATGGCGTCCAACTACGGTACTTAAAAATCTACATGGGTGACGCTTTAAACTTTTTAATTAAAAATGAAAATAAAAAATTAATAAATAAATTAATTGGCGGTCCTCTTTATGGAGAGATATTGGGTCAATAAGACCCCACATCTCTCCTCTACAATGTAAAGCATTGATCTAGTGCTTAAAAAAAAAAAAATTTCATTAATTAAAAAATGGCCTTGTTTGCAAGGCGCCGGAACCGGAAATTACATTGTTCCGGTCCTACCAGGGCATAGAGATAAGTGAAGGAAAGATGGCCTCCACTCCTCTCCATGCCTAGCGCTGGGATCATTTGGTGGTTTCTCAAGTAAGGCACAACAAACACAATCAAAATACAATCCAAAAAACAATCTGCTGCCAACCATGAGTCTGCATAACAATGCTGCTGTTAAGGAAGCATGCAACCATGTCGCAGCTAGGAAGACTTAATCGGAAATGGAACAAAACTAGGAGAAGAAGGGATGGAAAGGCACAATATAGATGTCGATGTGTCAGAAAATAGACATAATCTAGTCAAATTGCAATATAACCCCTAACAAGAATTCTACAAACAGAGGCAGAGTGACGCAGCACCCTAAATTATGCAGGAGAAAACAACAAAATGTGATACCTGGACCTTCAATACCCATTGCTGGTACATTATTTTTCCATCCCCCTCAGACACAAAGCCTTCTAAAAAGGGCCTAAAATTGACAGTCTCATTGAGGCTGGGTACAGTGGTGGCATTGAGTGAATAAATAAATAGAGGTGGTTCTTCTAAACATTTTCTGGGGAATTGGGGATATGTATTTACCAGCTATGGTATGCATAGAAAGTAAATGCTAGTATTTTTGTTTTCTATTCTGAATCTTCTGATGTTTAGAGAATTTCAATTTAATATACTATAATAACATTGCAGTGAGCCATAACACCTCCACCTGAGAAACCTCTAAAAGATGAGAAATATGTAAAAAAAAAAAAATTATGCATTCTGTGTGAATGGGAACACACAATAAACATGTAGTGGGGGTTTTCTCAAATTTGACTGCAGAAGTGGAAATGTTCTTTAACCACTTGCTACCCAGCGTGCAGCAAGGTGTTATACCAGGATCATGGTTTTCAGCCATTATCCTGGTATTTGTTTTTAGAGCCGGCGATTTGCTTTCCTGTAAATGTAATCTAGGAAGCTGTATCGCTCTTCTTCCTTTTTTTCCTTTTTTTCTTCTTATAGCACTTGGAAGCCACTCTCACGAGGTAGAAATAAAGTAATAGTTCACTTTTACAAAAAAGAGTAAGTTCACATTTTTTGCAGGTAAAAAAAAATAATTATATTTTGTTAGGAATCTGTAAAGCATTGCACCCATGATTAGCAGATCTTGGGGGTAATGCCACGATCCTGCAGACTGTGTAGCTTTCTGCCTCTACTTGCAATACGGAGAATCAGTTGCACTTTAACAGGAAGTTCAGAGAACTATCTAGAGAGCTCAACAGCACCCTGGTAGTTCATTGAGAACTGCAAGCCGCAAAGGCTGTCGGTACTTGTAGTTTTCACATTCACAGAACACTGTGAATGAATGACCTTGCTAGTTGCTGCCCTGCACAGCTTTTTCAGAATCTAAAGAAATAGATAGAGAGCTGGAGGAGAAGATTAAAATGTATATGGAGGTGGATGGTGTGCGCAGGCTGCTGCATATGTAACATGTTACACCCAGAATGAGGGTGTACCATGTTAAAAAAGGTAAACTTATACTTTTGAATGGGAAAAAATTGAAAGCGTGTGTTTAAAGAATATAAAAAATCAGTGTGGATTTGATTTAAATCAAACTTATTTAAATCACTAGTCGGTCAGGCTTGATTTAAATCCTAGTTTTCTACATAGACTAATTCTTTCTGGTATAACTTTAATATGCAAGTAGATGAAGATTTTTAGAATAACAACTTTTCATATTAGTTTTTTATCCCCAATTTAATAGGTTAATCATTCATATTTTGACAACTTTTCTGTTGTACTTAAGAAGGAGAAAAATAATCATCACCTTAATAATAACAATTTAAATAGATTTATTCAACTGAAACAATAACATTCCAGCATATGTTATGTGCTTAAACATCCATGTTTGTTAACTAATTTGGCGAAACAAAATATATATATTTTAAGAAACTTAGACTGTCAGCCCCTTCCTCCTCACACTTAGTTTCACTTTCTTCTTGTGCAGATCTATTCCACTCCAAACAATCAGAAAAATATTGTTTCTATTCTATTCACTGAACTTGAAACTTATCACTGAAGGGGTTGATTCTGTATTCATAGGTTTGTAGAAGTTAGGATTAAGGTCTTTTTCTTAACTCTGTTCATGTTATAACATTTTTGCTGTGAAGAAGAGGCATGTGATCTCCGCTGAGTCAAATTCAACTTTGAGAACTGCAAAAGTAAACTAAGCATCTGTGATTATATCTTGTAGGCAGAGAAACTGCCCAATAATCTTACAAAAACCTCTGGAAGAGCATGACATTGTGAATGGATTAATGGAATTTATTTACCAAAAAAATTAAACATATACAGCCTTATTCTATATAATTAAAAAACTAATCTTTATTTCATGATGGAATAACCTTTGGATGGTAATATATTTTCCTACAAAAAGCATTTTATTTAAAAAAAATCCAATTTTAAATCAAAAAAATCTGATTTAAATGAAAAAAATCCGATTCTTTTTTTTTTTTTTTTTTTTTTTTTTTTATCATTGATTTTTATCCACCCTGTAAAAAATGCATCTAAGTGAGGACAATACTTCTAGGGCTATAATTTGCAATTAACTTTATACTGGTGACACTTTAAAAGCTTTTACATGCTATCTATGGGCAATTTTAGGTACCATAGTTTGTCATAGCTTCAAGGGTGTGCGCAATTTTAAATCCTAATATAATATTAAAAAATGGGTATTGTTTGTGTCCACTAAAATGCACTTAAGTGTATTCCTGAAAATTTCCTTTTAATAAATGACACTGCAAATATTGTGCAACATAAATTGCAGCAGGCACCGTTTTTTTTTCTAGGGCCTCTGCTATCAGAAATTATATAATGCTTGAGGGTAACTGTTTTAGCCGATGGGTTGTGGGAAAGCCAGAGCACTGAAGTCTCCCTGTAGGCACAGTAGAATTGATGATTGGGCTTATTCTATATGAACCTATATTGACCTTGGGTATCTTGGAGACTGAATGTCTCTTGAGTTGCTATTTTGCTTAATGGTCCAGGTTACTGTAACACTCTGAAATACATGAAGGTGGATTGTTTTGAAAGTATATGAAAGCATTCTGTGTTTGATGCCCTGACTAGACCTAAGAAACCCAGGCTAGTTTAATTTCTGAAATCTCTTTTCCAGATCTAAAAATATGTTTTTGTCACTTTGTATTCGAACTATGTGATGTAAGATGCTTTGTACTAACTAGTCTTTCCTCATAGAAACTCACCGCTTACCTTGATCTCAGCCTGAACAAATGCTATGTTATCCCTTTGAACACATCAATTGTTATGCCACCAAGGAATTTCTTGGAGCTGCTCATCAACATCAAGGTATGTTATAGTATGTTGTGGTGACCAAGTGAATAGTATGACCACTACCTTGAATGTATTGCAGAATTTTTTTTCATTCGCTTTCTTGCAATGTTGATGTAAAATCTCTATGCTCTTAAAGGCTATAGCCCTTTTGCTCCAGGCAGGTGGAAACAAATTCACGATATTGGATAATGTCAGTATAGCTTACTAGAAAATCTGTCACTCCAGCTTGCCCATGAAACCCCTGAACATACTGGTGTCTGCGACTTATGGTTTCACGAGTGGTGCTGCACCTCAGAGCAGTGTGCTCTCTGTGGCTTATTGAGGCCTGCATTGCATGTGGTATATTCTAGGAGCCTTCTCTTGCCCCCTTCTAAAAATGCAAGCCATGTGGCTTTAAATGTGAGTCACTGACCTGGAACTAGTATGCAGATCAGGAAAGTTGGAGTAAAGTCAGACCACTATCTTCTTACTTGTTTTATGTCACTAATTATTGGAGCAAGAGGGCTAGTGTTTTCAGAAGATGAGCAATAGCAGCATTCATGTTTTTTTAGTGGCAGGTTTCCTTAAACAAGGAAGATTTTTAGAAATGGTTGTGAACTGCACAAAAATGTTAATGCGGAGTACCTCATCCGCTGAATGCACACAATGAAACGTTGAGACTTTTATCATTTGCATGGCACATTTGAAACCACTTTTGGAAAACAAAAATCAGTATTCCAGATATAAAACACTTCTGAAAATGTAATTTTCCAATTTTAGGCTGGAACATACCTTCCCCAGTCCTACTTAATTCATGAACAGATGGTGGTCACAGATCGCATTGAGAATGTAGACCAGCTGGGTGTCTTTATTCGCCGCCTCTGCCAGGACAAGGAGACCTACAAACTTCAGCGCAGAGAGCCAGTTCGAGGTAACTTGTGCAACCTAGCTTTGTGTCAGAATGTATACACAACAGTGAAACTCTGTAAAAATTGTCTCTTATTCGTATATTAAGGGACACAGTATAAAGTATTGAGATAAATTGAGTTATGCTGCTGCCTTCAGGACATTAGACTCTGGCAAAGAAAGCTGAAAGGATAGCCCATTGTAACCCTTTCTACTTCCAGCAAGCCTCACTGTCTTCCTTGAGGCCCCTGACACTAATAGCCTGGATCACTGCCCCCTGCCCTTGCAGTAGCACCTCTTTACTCATTCAGGGGCAACTCCTTTCTCTGTTTTATCAAGGGAGGTCTATGGGAAAAATTGCAGCCATGATAGTGGACTCAGCTAGCTTGCTTCTACAGCCTCTTTTTTGGCATCCATCTCTGATTTCCCTGGAGCTTCAGTTGCTTCTGCACAGTTAGCTGTAGGATGAGGAGGATTGTATTGTATTCTAATATGAGGAGTTGGTACAGGAGTCTGTCTGCAGGCAGAACTTTAGGATGCAATATCAGTCCTTACTGACACATTTCACACTTGGAGCTACCTGTGTCAGCTATACCCAAAGTTAAGAGTCTGGACTCTAAGAAAAGCCCCCAGCATCTTAAGAATTTTCCTTTATGTTCCCTTCTGCTTCCTTTCTTTGTAAAGTGATTAACCTGATTGGTCTTTGCTCTTCCTAAATGTTTTGCCCAGCAATACCCTATGATTCCTAGAAGTGGACTGTCCCCATTGTGGACCCAGCGATTTTTCCGTCCTAAGACTCCTAACTGTTCCTGATATCTTTTATTTAAATACCTGATGGATAAAGGCTACGTCTTTAGTCTTTTCTAAAACCTTAGGATAAGTCTTTTCTAAAACCTTATTCTCCCCTGTCCTGCAACCTGCCATTGTGACCATGTCCATTTCCCAGGCATCAACCATCCGATCCAAGATCGTGTCCCAGGATCCTGGATATATGCAAATGAATCCTTCTGTCCTCCAACTGGAGCTCATGCCTGTGACCCTACTCCGTTGTGTAGATTGGTGAATATTTAACACAGTCTATCCAAAATGAGCTTCCTTTTTGTACACCTTTGGAAAATCTGTTGACTTGTGGAGTATTTGTGCAAATAAAACACCTCTTACGAATGCCTTTTGATGGGAAACATCTCTTTGGTAAATCCATGGACAATTTTATAAAGGAGACTACTGGGAAGATTACCCTTTTTTGCCCCAGGAAAAGAAGGGAAAATCTCCATCTGAGAAATCCCCTACTCACTTTTTGTACCTCTGAGGCCTCCAAGGCAAAGTCTGAAACTATTCCACTGAAGTCTTGGACCCCAAGTCCTCCAAATTTAAGAACAAGTCTTCCTCATAGTTAAGTAGCGCCCCCACACCCGCTCAGAGAGGGTGGCCAACTGTTGTCCTTTGTGTTCACCCGATTCCAGCACATTTTAGAGTACTGTGTCCAGAATACTGTATCCATAGGCTACAACCTGGAATTTTTTGTTTGTCTCTTCCCTACTTCATTTTGTCAAACTATCTAGGGTCTGGCAGACATTCACCTCCTCTATCAATGGGTTATAGCCATTGTCCAGGAAACGGTGATTTATGGTTTTTCAACTCCAACCTGTTCACCATCCTCAGGGGAAAAAGGCATCAGGCCCAAACTGGATCCAGATGTTCTCTACACCTTCCTCCCCAGGTACAAAAGTTTTACATGGAGTCTAAACAGGTTGCACTTTGCCACAATGTAAACCAAATATATTCCTACAGGCTGGGTTAGTTCCTTTGATTGTTACCACACTTTGTTTGCTGGTGTCGGCTGGGACACCATTATGTGTAAGTGCAATGAGTTTTAAATAAATAAGATTTTAAGGTACTGCACCATGAGTTCTCTGTTTTCTTATACCCTGAGTGTTGGTCTGAACATCTGAGGAAGAGGTTTTATTTAAGAAGTGGATCTATATTGCCGAGTATTCCCTGCTCCGAGTATTGCTCCTTGAATATACGGATACTACCTTCAGAGTTATTGCATCCTTCTGCAGATTATTGCTCCCAGAGCAGAAAGCGCTTATGCTGATTTATAATTTGGTCAGCATATTGCTCTGGTGAGTTTATTCAATTTATTTGGTGGTGGATTGGCACATGGTGAAATTTGTTGGACACGATTTAAGTTTGTTTTTTTTCTTCTTCATCACAACGCAATAGTTGGACTTTTTGTTTATTTTTCACATTATACAATATTATTTTTGTCACCAGTTATATTTGGATTACATTGTGGCAAAGCGCAACCTGTTTAGTTTACCATTATATGCACCTTTTTTAAGGTTAGGTTTGCAGCTGTGTTTTTTTTTTTTGTTTTTTTTTTTTATGATTTGTTTTTTTCACTTTTTGTTATTTATCATTTTGTGGCGCTATCCAAAAAATATTTTTTGATTTACATGGAATCTACCAGAGCTGTTTTTTATTTACCTCCATTTGTGAGACCTCTTGCCCTCTGTGCACTTTAAGGGTGCCTACTTGCATGTCCCTATCTTTCCGGGGCATCAACAGTACCTGTATTTTGCTGTTGTCCTTCCCTTTGGCCTGTCCAATGCACCTCAGGTCTTCACCATGGTGGTGCTTATCTGCAGTTCTTGCACTGCTTTGCTCTCAGGGCATAGTGGCCTATCGGGAGGGCCTTCTTCTGAGGGTCAACTCAGGCTCCATCAGCCTAAGTGTATCTTAAAGCTCCTGAAATCAGTGATGCAACTGTCTCATCACTTGGAATAGCAGAGCCTGATCTTCCATATTATTCTATTCCCCTGGGCAAATTCCAGCACTCCCATGTTCAGACTCTACACTCCAGGAACCAGGCAACCCTCTGGTTTTTAATGAGGGTTTTGGCACTGATGGTGTTCTCATTCAAGGTGGTCACATGTGTCCAGTTTTATTCCAGACCATTACAACTCAAAACTCTGGTAGTGTAGGACAAGTGGGTGCAGTCTCTTGATCATCCCATACTCCTGAGACCAGATTTGCCCGACTGTTGGCCCTCCCAGTTCATCCAGGCCTTCTGCCCTAAGGTCCGGTTTACCGCTCTGCTTCACGGTTACTGGCACTAGCAATCTGGCTGTTAAAGCACAGGGGCTTTTCAGTTTATCCTTCCCAATACGCTGTCATTTCTCTACCAACCTATAATAAAATAGATCCCTACTGACCAGGGTGGACTTTATTTAAATCAAACCGATTTAAATCACTAGTCAGTAAGGCTTGATTTAAATCCTAGCTTTCTACATAAAGACTAATTCTTGCTGGTATAACTTTAATATGCAAGTAGATGAAGATTTTTAGAATAACAACTTTTCATATTAGTTTTTTTTATCCCCAATTTAATAGGTTAATCATTCATATTTGGACAACTTTTCTGTTGTACTTAGGAAGGAGAAAAATAATCATTACCTTAATAATAACAATTTAAATAGATTTATTCAACTGAAACAATAACATTCCAGCATATGGTATTTGCTTAAACAAACATCCATGTTTGGTAACTAATTTGGCGAAACAAAATATATATATTTTAAGAAACTTATACTGTCAGCCCCTTCCTCCTCGCACTTAGTTTCACTTTCTTCTTGTGCAGATCTATTCCACTCCAAACAATCAGAAAAATATTGCTTCTATTCACTGAACGTCTTGAAACTTAGCACTGAAGGGGCTGATTCTGTATTCATAGGTTTGTAGAAGTTAGGATTAAGGTCTTTTTCTTAACTCTGTTCATGTTATAACATTTTTGCCGTGAAGAGGAGGCATGTGATCTCCGCTGAGTCAAATTCAGTTTTGAGAACTGCAAAAGTAAACCAAGCATCTGTGATAATATCTTGTAGGCAGAGAAACTGCCCAATAATCTTACAAAATCCTCTGGAAGAGCATGACATTGTGAATGGATTCATGGAATTTATTTACCAAAAAAATTAAACATATACAGCCTTAGTCTACATAATTAAAAAACTAATCTTTATTTCATGATGGAATAACCTTTGAATGGTAATATATTTTCCTCAAAAAGCATTTTATTTAAAAAAATCCGATTTTAAATAACAAAAATCCAATTTAAATAAAAAAAATCCGATTTCAATAAAAAAAAAATGTTTTTAAATTTTTTTTTTTAAATCATTGATTTTTATCCACCCTGCTACTGACCATAGAAAGGAAACTTATTGGTAAGTGATCTCTGGCCACTGTAGATGCTCCAGCATATACTGTACTTTGAAGTGTACCTAAAGGCAAACCATTTTCAAGTTTTGGAGTGGAGAGGACACCAGTCAGTTTTTATCTGTGAATGCAGCTTTTTAGGTTAAGCAGTTGTGCAGCATTTTCTTTACAATGTGATTAAATCACCTGAATGTGTATGGAACAGTGCTGTGCTCATATCATTGAGATTTTATCCATTTATTATCGCACAAAATTCATAAATTGCACAAACCGTGTACTCACATTGTAAACAAATATAAACCGCTCTCATAGATTGTAATGCATAACAGAGGAATACATGCTGCCCTGGAGAAGTACAAAGTAACCATTATGCAGTGCTGCAAGCCTTCCAGTCACCATCCAGCCTGATACCACTACACACTGCTTATTTTACTTTTCATTTTATGTCAGTTTTTATTGCTGTTTGTGCCCCTTTTTACTGAGATTCACCCTCTTTAGGATTTTTCTTTACTTTCAACTGTAATGATAAACAGGACAAATTTTGTGTTGACACCAGGTCAGTAAGATGGGATTTCTTCCAATGGGGACACTATTTCACTTTGGAGGGATTTCCTCTCATTTCCTGTTTTTGCTGTGAAACCGGAAATTAAGGGAACTGTCCCCAATGGGACAGAAATGGCAACATTGCAGGGCTTAACACTCTCTTTAATCTGTCTTTAACAAGCGCACTTCCAATCGGGTTGATGGTATCCTTTCCTTTAGGGATTTTATTGACCGGTCTCAGTGTGAATGAATTGAAGAGCCTCGTCCTCTGTTGGTAGTGATTTGTGATACTATGGATCAAATCCCATGAGGACCTCTCCAGCAGAAGGACAAACCAGCGCGTTGTGTAGTCGTTGTTGTGTTGTTTTTTTTTTTTTTTTGTTTTTAAATATCTGGGGCCTTGTGCTTTAGCTGCGATGGTCTCTTAAACGCATTTAAGTTTGTCTTGCATGGGGGTGATGTCAGTTCATCTGCCTGGGAAATGCCTAAGGAACATCTGATTCCCCTGTGAGGAACCTCTTTGGACCTGCTCTAGACAGTGTAATTACCAGTTCTACTGTGTTTGGACTGTGCATCTGTCTCAGATCTGTAAATGTGGAGGAGGAACCTCAACCTTAACCTCTTCACGCCGGCCGCACGCAAATGTCCCGGCGTCTGGGCCTTGACGCCGAGTGGCCGCACATTTGCATGCAATTAAGAAAAACATATGTAATGAGCGTGCGTGCCCTGCGTGCTCCCAGCACACATGTCCGGTACTCACAGGTCCTGATCTCCTCTTTCGATCAGGACCTTTCTCGATCATGTGACCGCTGTGACGGCGAATCACAGCGGCCACATGACCTTAAAACCCCGCCTCCCAGCTTCTGAAACCCTTAAAGGGCTGGGAGGCGGCGGCGTCAAGGGGTTAAAGCACAACTAGAGTCTATAAACAAAAAAAATTGACATGCAATGTGTCTTCAGCAATAAAATAAACCTACCTGCCTGCATAGTGTTATCTTCTGATTTCCAAATACCTGTGTCCGCCGGCGACTTATCATAGAGAATGGGGCCGGTAGTTGTACCTAGCTTCTCACAGCCACAGCAGGAATTAGAAGATAAGCGTGGGCAGGCAGGTAAATTCATTTTATGGCAGAAGAGACCGTGCACATTTCTTTTGCAACAAAGATCATGCCTGCTCCCAGTTTAGACTTTACAGATTTTACAGTAAGTACCAAAACGTTATTTTATAGAGCATATTGCTATGCTTTATAATGTGCAGCTGCACCACTGCGATTTAAATCGGCCACCAAGCATTTTAAACTTTACCTGACTACCTAAAGGATTACTGGGCTGCCCTCCTTATAGAAGTGTTGCTTGGTTTTATGTTGCTTCAATATCTCCTGGAGCAAGCATGCAGCAAGTGAAATTAAAACTCCTGATGTAAGGGGTTTTGTTGTGGTGTTTTTTTTGTTTTTTTTTTTGTTTTTTTTTTAAGTTCAGTGGCTCAATGCATAGAAGCCAAAGTACCTGCCAGACAATTCATTTTTTTTTTTTTAAGTAGATTAGTAAAAGACAATGCAGTTTTGAAACAAATATATTTAACTTGAAAGCCCTTCAAAACAACTTCATTTATGTTTTTATCTTTTCACAGGGAGACAGAAACGGGATCTTCAAGGCTGCTCCATAATTAAACACTTTGAAAACAAGTTTGCGGTGGAAACATCAATTTGCCAATAAACAGAAATGATATGGATACCTTGTCAGCCATTTATCAACAGTATAGCCCTGCCCTTTTGTCGTGTGTAGTTATTACTTTAAGGGAAGGTTTTGTTATTAGTGGCCAGACTTTTGCACAGTATATTCACTTTCATCTCATTTGATTTTCATCAATATTTTGTTTTATTTTTCCTTTTCCTTACTTTCACTACTAAGTGTGGTACTTTATATTTAAATATATGGAAATTGTCATTTAAATAAGAGATGCTAGAAAAATTTTCATTCCTGCTGATTTAGTGTAAGACTTTTTAAAACTTTTTACATAGAAATGTCACTGCATTTACTATATATACTGCACTGTTACTCCATAACAACGCTTAAAGAAGCTAAACAAACTATATGCATTCATTTGCATAAAGCCTGTTAATAATGCATGTTCATTCACCTAAAATAGCCCCCCCCCCACCCCTCCTCCCATATACTTATACATATTTTCTGAACAGCTCAGGACTAAAAGTCATTGTTAGTAATATGGATAAAGAATATAAAAACAAAGAAATATGATAGGCTTTAGTAATTGGTGGCACGTCCACTGCTGATCCACATCTCACAGCTGGAAATGCTTTCTGTAGTTTGAATTTGAAAGTCAAGTCTTTCAGCTCTGTTATTCTCTTAAATAGAAGTGCTACCTAAGAGCAGACATGACAAGGTGCTGGTTTCTACTTTTATTAGCTAAAGAAGACTCCTTTGTGTGCTCCTAGGGGAGAACAAGTGGTGCTTGGCCCAAACTTCAGGGGAGTAGAGACCTTTAATAACCAAGTGAAACAAAGATCAGAGGGACACACAGTAAAGGCTGACTATTACACTAGTAGCACCTAGTCATGTGTGCTCTTAGACAGGATTTTTGCTTAGGAAGGTTTAAAATTACTGGCAGGTTCACTTTAACAGGATGCCTCCTGTTTTTTAGGTTTATTTTGACCAATTTGATTAGTTGAGGCCTTATGTATCAAAGCATTTGAAAGAACTACCGCTAAAACCCGCAGCATGTACTTTCACGGGAGGATAGAAGGGTGTGCTTGGTTGCTGTGAAAACAGTTCTTCACAAACAATACAGAAGTACCCGAAGTTATCAAAATACTCAACACGTTTTTTTTTTTTTTTTTTTTGCATTCTAGGGGAAAAAATGGGAGGCAGATTTGTGGCATTTAACAACAGTTTGACTTTCATGCACTTTGATTATTGAGGCCCATTGTGGCTGGCAGGACTGCGAGGGAAAACATACAAAGGTGAACTGCATTTTGGCAATCCTACAAGGGCTGTTCAAAGCTTGATGAAGTCACCTATGCAGAATAGCCACTAAAACATATGAAATGAGTTTTAAACAAGGCACTTATCAAGTGAGAGAATTTACCAGGTAATGTCTGTTCTCTCATTTATGTAAATTAGAATATGGAAATTGAGATCAGCTGTGATTTGTTTTTATGTAACAGTGACCGCTGAATTCTCTTAAATTGACTAAGGCAGCTTAAACCTTCTGCGAGCTGACTGTATTGTATGGCTGGACGAATACTGCTCAGTACAGCCTGGCAGAATGTATCTTTTTACATATAGTTCTTTTTAAACCCTGTGTTGTGCAGAGCACATCTGAGGGAACACATAGAACAACCTGCTTGTTGTACAGAACGGAGGTTATGAGGAATCAAAGAACTGGAATCACTTCATCAGAATCTCATATCGCTTTTAAAGGCAACGAGATATGGATCCATGAAGCTTAAATGTAACAGTTTTTGCTGAAAATGCCATTGTATGTAAATATTTAGGACAATATAGGCATACAAATACTTATGGGAGCATTTGTGTACATACATATAGACATACATGCTTTATGGAAAATATTATGGTCTTAGCATTTGCATAAAATCTTTTGAAGATGTGTCTGTGTTTGGTAAGTAACCTGACCTCCAGCTCTATTCCATTGGAAAGCCTTTGCAGGTGTGCATTTCCAACTAATAAGAAAATGCAATTATTTTTTTTCTGTGTTATGGTTTTGTTTTTAAGCTTTTCTTAAATCTGTTTTTAACTGGTTGATGGTTTGCTATGCCCTCTTAATTTTAAAAACAGGAGTCAATAAAAGCATTAGATGGTAACATGTGTTACTAATTTGTATATAATCGTACTTGTAAAGGAATAAAACTTATACCACCTGTTTAACTGCTAGTCTTTGTGCTTTTATTCATTTTTAATTGTGTGACTTTTGTATTTAATAAAAATAAACCTGTAGAGGGGCTGTTGGTGTCTGAAAATATTAGTTGACTGGCTGTTAGGGTTCATTCATCAGGGGTTACCAGGGGATGTTAAAGCAGATGGTTGAGCGGTGGTTTTACTGCCCCTAATTGCCCATCTAAACAAGGACATGCAGCTGCAAAAATGAAACTACTTGTCGGCAGTATGCAACTCTCTCCCTCCTAGAGCAGGGGTATCAAACTGGCGGCCCTCCAGCTGTTGCCAAACTACAAGAACCATGAGGCATTGTAAGGTTGACAGTTACAAGCATGACTCCCAAAGGCAGAAGCATGATGGGACTTGTAGTTTCAAAACAGCTGGAGGGCTGCCAGTTTGACACCCCTGCCCTAGAGCTTTCCTCTCTGCTGCCCCCTGGAGAAGCCCTCTCTTCTGACTCTTAACTTCACAGCAGTGGAGCTGACCTTTTAAAATTTGTTTCAGGCACTGGATCCTGCACTTCCCCTGACACAGCTGCCTGACATCAGTCAGCACCTGGGTTATTGCAGCCTATCTTCAACAAAGTACTGGATAGGTTTGTGGCCAGGTCCAGTGGATGCTCTGGTGAATCCTTGGTTCATGTTCAGACTGGTGTATTAACTCCCTCTACTGCTCTACAAGATAGAACTGGTTGCAGTGATGCTCTTCACTTCATGTTGGTACAGAGACATGCACAGATTCCTGACTGACAAACTGTTGCCTTTTCCAAAAAGGTTAGAGCTCCTGTCTCGGTGACCTCTGTTCCACCCTGCTCAGTCATTGACCTTATCCTTGAGGATCTGGGTTTTAACAGCCATAAAGACAGAGGCATTGCTTACTTTTATTCCCACCTTGCTCATGGTGAGAAAATCTGCTTCTTGTGGGATCTACCATCACACCTAAAGAGTCCATTTTTGTTGCGTGATCCCTAGTAATATTCTTTTCCTTGCATCCTGACCTTCCACCAATCTGTGGCTCTTGGTACTTTAAAGAGACAGATTTCTGTATTTACAAGTATGGTTTGGCCATTGGCACACTATGCCTCTGGAGATACACTATGCCATATGCCTTGCAACTAGATATTCATTGTAACTTGCTTAGTCCGTCCAGATTTATTATTGCTGAGCAGGAGCAGTGTTATCCTGGGTGAATGTTTTTTATGATTTTTTTTTTTTTTCTCCTTTTCAACCAGTGGGCTGAGCAAAAAGATAATCAGATTCCTCCATCTATACAGTCAATGTGGATGGAGGAATCCTTCCTGCTGTGGTATTATATTTTGACAACAGGAAGCCTTCCCTGCCATAGGATTACAATGGTCACTATTGCTAGTTATAGCTGATGGCACTGATCTTTTGGGAAAAACTTGATAGGCTGGTTATACACAAGATTGATTGATAGGGCCTAGTTGAATTTCAAACCATTATCTGCTAGGACAGCACTTTACAGAGGGGCCTTGATGATTAAGTGCCGCTTTCATATAGATTTGCAAATGTTTTTCAAGGCACTGCAGATAAAAAAAAAAAAAAAAAAAAATCTCGAGTTTGGAACATCTCACAGAGCTCTGTTCAATCCATCGTCTGGCACAACCGCAAACCTACCAAGACATGGCTGTCCACCTAAACAGAGAGGCTGGGCAAGGACAGCATTGATCAGAGAAGCAGCCAGGAGTCCCATGGTAACTCTGGATGAGCTGCAGAGATCCACAGTTCAGGTGGGAGAATTAGTCCACAGAACAATTATTAGTTGTGCATTCCACAAATCTGGCCTTTATGGAAGAGTGGCAATAAGAAAGTCATTGCTGAAAGAAAGCCATGAGAAGTCCCATTTGCAGTTTGTGAGAAGCTTTGTGGAGGTCATGGCACACGTGGAAGAAGGTGGTCAGATGAGATAAAAAATTTTACTTTTTGGCCTAAGAGCAAAATGCTATCTGTGGCGAAAAGCTAACACTGCACATCACCCTGAACACACCATCCCCACTCTGAAACTTGGTGGCAGCATCCTGTTATGGGGATGCTTTTCTTCAGCAGGGACAGGGAAGCTGGTCAGAGTTGATGGGAAGAGGGATGGAGCAAAATACAGGGCAATCTTAGAAGAAAGACCAACAAAGAAATTGTGAAAAGAGATTCACAAGAAAGCGGCTACATTATGGACAGAATGCAATACTTGGAAAAATTTCCAAAAATGATGCTTTATTAAACATTAATGATAGACAATAGGGCAATCACCCTGGTTTACCATCACCTCAGTATGAGACAATATGCACAGACCTAAAACAGTTTAAAACCACACCAACACCGGTCTGGATATATATGTGCTGTAGAGACAATGACAAACCTTGTCTAAAGCATTTGCAGCACCGCACATTGGTTACACTCCCTGTAGGAAGGTATTTAAAAAAAATTGTACCATAGGTATATATAATATAATTGTCACATGCTATGCATAATAGCTAATGCAGTTGCCATGTGGAGAGAAACATAACCCTTAGCCTATTCAAGGAAATATGGGTAAACAATTTGCATAAAGGGGGGATATACCCTAATAATATGAATATAAATTCATGCAGTACAACCCTATTGAGGCACATGTGATTGGGGCCCATCTACCCTTGGTAGATGCAAATAGTTGCAGAAATTCTTATAAATGGAGGAATCCCTGTTGATGTCCTTGATGGGATAATAGATGTAGATAGCAGAGCCCTGCTTTATATGGTTTCTTCACCACAACGTGTGGACTATAAACCACTTTGATATACGTGATGGAATGAGGCTCAATGGCTCTTCTGTTTGTTGCAATATATGCTGTATGCCTTGCATCTAGGTAATGCATCATAATGTCCCCATCCTGAATTAAGACAAATAATATAATTACAGTCAATCTGGGTACTCCCACTCTGATGTATATAATCGGTAACAAGAAGCCTTCTTCGTTATTCTTGGAACAGTCCACTCACCACCTGTGCCATGGGTAGTAAATAATGGAAATGTCCTTCACATGTACTGCCGTATTGATCCAGGGAACAACCGCTTACATCAGCCGACATCTCGCAGGTTCCATTCTCTCCATGGTGCCTGTACAGACTTGCATGACTCATGGCATGTGAAGATGGCTGCCTCCTTGGTCCTGACGAAGCTGAGTGAGATACGCCCATTGGCGAAACGCGTTGACGTCATACATCAGATACATCACTTCCGATCATGCGCATTGGCGTTATGCACGCCGACCTACAAGGAGGCGGCCATCTTCCCATGCCATGAGTCATGCAAGGCTGTACAGGCGCCATGGAGAGAACAGAACCCGCGAGATGTCGGCTGATGTAAGCGGTTGTTCCCTGGATTAATACAGCAGTACATATGAAGGACATTTCCATTATTTACTACCCATGGCACAGGTGGTGAGTGGACTGTTCCAAGAATAACGAAGAAGGCTTCTTGTTACCTATTATATACATCAGAGCGGGAGTACCCAGATTGACTGTCCTTATATTATTTGTCTTATTTCAGGATGGGGACATTATGATGCATTACCTAGATGCAAGGCATACAGCATATATTGCAACAAACGGAAGACCCATTGGGCCTCATTCCATTACGTATATCAAAGTGGTTTATAGTCCACACGTTGTGGTGAAGAAACCATATAAAGCAGGGCTCTGCTATCTACATCTATTATCCCATCAAGGACATCAACAGGGACTCCTCCATTTATAAGAATTTCTGCAACTATCTGCATCTACCAAGGGTAGATGGGCCCCAATCACATGTGCCTCAATAGGGTTGTACTGCATGAATTTATATTCATATTATTGGGGTATATCCCCCCTTTATGCAAATTTTTTTACCCATATTGCCTTGTATAGGCTAAGGGTTATGTTTCTCTCCACATGGCAACTGTATTAGCTATTATGCATAGCATGTGACAATTATATATATCTATGGTACAATTTTTTGAAATGCCTCCTACAGGGAGTGTAACCAATGTGCGGTGTCGCAAATGCTTTAGACAAGGTTTGTCATTGTCTCTGCAGCACATATATATCCAGACCGGTGTTGGTGTGGTTTTAAATGGTTTTAGGTCTGTGTGTATTTGTCTCACACTGAGGTGATGGTAAACCAGAGTGATTGCCCTATTGCCTATCATTAATGTTTAATAAAGCATAATTTTTTGGAAATGTTTCCGAGTATCGCATTCTGTCCATAATGTAGCCGCTTTCTTGTGAATCTCTTTTCACAATTTCTTTGTTGGTCTGCATATTTTTTGGCTACTGGATGGAAGCCATATCTTGGGTGGTACAGCAATATATATTTGAACCTCTAAACTCTATTCTTCATTATTTGCGATCTTAGAAGAAAACCTGTTAAGAGTCTGCAAAAGACTTCAGACTGGGGAGGAGGTTCACCTTCCAGCAGGACAATGACCCTAAACATACAGCCAGAGCTACAATTGAATGATTCAGATCAAAACATATTCATGTGTTAGAATGGCCCAGTCGAAGTCCAGATCTAAATCCAATTGAGAATCTGTGGCAAGACTCGAATTGCTGTTCACAGACGTTCTCCATCCAATCTGACAGAGCTTGAGCTATTTTGCAAACAATGGGCAAAAATGTCCCTCTCTAGATGTGCAAAGCTGGTAGAGACATCCCCAAAAAGACTTGCAGCTGTGATTGCAGCGAAAGGTGGTTCTACAAAGTATTGACCCGGGGGCCTGAATACAAATGCACTCTACACTTTTCAGATATTTATTTATATAAACAAATTTGAAAACCATTTATCATTTTCCTTCCACTTCACAATTATGCGCCACTTTGTGTTGGTCTATCACATAAAATACATTTGTTTTTGGTTGTAACAAAAAATGTGGAAAATTTCAAGGGTTATGAATACTTTTTCAAGGGACAGCAAGTGTTATTTTTGTGTGGTGTTTTTTTGTTTTTTTTTCTCTGCAGGCTGAGAATTTATTTGAAATGTGGTTGCTGTGTGCCTGGTGGAGGAAGAAGAAAAAGGCTTTGTTAGCCACTTCAATACCTCTTCCATGTGCTGTGGCTATATAATACAACTACTCTAGATGGTGTGGCTTTTTCCTGTAAAATTTGATGCCCTAGTCCAGATCTGGGAAGAAATACCTCAAGACAAAATCTGTCATCTCATTAGGAGCATGCCCCAAGATTGTCAGGCATACATACAAGCACGTGGGGGCCATACAAACTACGGAGTACCATTTTCAGTTGCTGCAATGAAATTTCAGCAAAATGGACTAGCCTGCTGCACTATTTTTTCACTTTGATTTTCGGGGTGTCTTTGAATTCAGTCCTCTGTAGGTTGATCATTTCCATCAAACGATGGGACATCCTTATATTCCTAACACATTACCCAGTCCATATCTGTATAGATATCCGGCATGATATTTTTCCCCATTGAGATTTGATGTGTTTTCAAAATGTTCCGTATCCCACTTGCCCTTTGGAAGATTTACCCCCCCCCCACCTTCATGACCAGGACATTTTTTGCTGTTCGCCACTGTGCTATTTCAACTGGTAATTGCGCGGTCGTGCAATGCAGTACCCAAACTAAATTAGGTCTTTTTTTTCACACCGAAAATTTTGAAAAAAAAAATTTTTTTCGTTTGGTTATAAAAAATAAACTCAGTTAGTCATAAATTTAGACCAAAATGTATTCTGCTACATGTCTTTGGTAAAACAAATCCCAATACATGAATATTAATTGGTTTTTGTGAAAGTTATAGCGTCTACAAACTATGATAAAAATATATATGACCCCTTTTTGGAAAGTAGACACCCCAAGGATTTTGCAGGCATGTTGAATCCATGGAACATTTTATTTTTTGCAACAAGTGTTTTGAAAATGACACATTTTTATTTATATATATATATAAAGTTGTCAATAAAATTATAAATTGCTCATGCATGCCATGGGTATATGTGGAATTACACTCCAACATACATTCTGCTACTTCTACCAACATGTGAGAGACTTTTTGGCAGCCTAGCTATATACAGACCCCCAAAATCCAATGACCACCTCCAGTATATTTCCTCATATAACTTCCCCACTACCCATCACAATTTTGGAGGCTCTAAAATGCCAGGATAAAACAAACACCCCCCCCCCCAAAAAAAATGACCCTTTTTTGGAAAGTAGACACCCCAAGGAATTTGATAAGAGGCATGGTGAGTATTTTACAGATATTTTTGTCACGGTTTTGAAAAAGAAAAAAAAATTTTTGTTTTCTTTCTTCGTTTTCCAAAAACATTTGGCAATAAATGAGATCGGAGTGTCTACTTTCCAAAAAGGGGTCATTTGGACGGGTTGCTTCTACTATCCTGGCATTTTAGGGGCAACAGTAGCTTATGCCACACATCATCCACTCTTGAAGACCAAGCCTTTTCTGACACTTTTTTTCACATGAAAAAATCTTTTTGTGCTAGAAAATTACATTGAACCCCCCAAACATATTTTTTTTTAAAGCAGAGGCCCTAGAGAATAAAATGGTGGGTGTTGACATTTTTTAGTCACAGTATTTGCGATTTTTCAAACACAATCTTTTGGGAAAAATACACTTTTTAGAATTTTAATACTCAAAACCACAATATATTGCCCAATTGATTGATAAAATATAAAAGATGATGTTACGCCGAGTAGATACTAAACATGACATGCTTTAAAATTGCGCATGCCGGTGCAATGGTGACAAAGTACTTATATTTTAATATTGATAGGTGATGCTTTAAAAGCCTTTACAGGTCACCAATTTATATTTACACAGGAGGTCTAGTGCTAGAATTACTGCCCTCAATCTGATATTTGTGGCGATACCTCACATGTATGGTGCAACCATGTTTACATACCGTCACGGGGTCAATGCTTGTGCACACAGGTGCAGGGAGGGGGCGAGGGTGCTATTTTTTTTTTTAGCTACTTTGTTTTCTTTAATTATTTTTACACTGTCCCATTCATTTTTTTTTATCACTTTTATTGCTATCACAGGAAATGTAACTATCCCATGTGACTGCAATAGGCATTGACAGGTATTATTTTTTTTTTTTTTAGAAATGTGGGGTCTATTAGACTCTAGATATCTCTCTCCCCTTACATCATTTGATCTCACCAAGATCGGTGTGATCAGATGCTTTCCTAATTTACAAATGGCGCTGTTTATATCCTCCGAAACTGAAGTAATGAAATGCTCGTAGCTTCCGGTCTCTTAGAACATAGAGATGATTGGAGCCATTCTGGTCTCTGATCAGCTCTATGGCCAGCCAGCGGAACTGCCAGCTGCATTCACGGATTCCTCTGTGGGATAGGAGAACCCAAAAAAACTGGAAGGTGGCGGGGGGGGGGAATGCCCCTTCCCGCTGCTTGTAAAAATGATTCAGCAGCTAATTGGCCACTAGGATTGCTTTTACATGAAATTCGACCGGCAACTGAAAAAAAAAATTGCTGATCCATGTTGAGCATATATGTAACAGCAGAGAACACTGGCATATGATGAATTGGGTCTGTGGACCAATATGACCGCAATTCAATCTTTTTTGTAATGCCCATGTTGAGGGTTTAGGTCCAAAAAAGTTTTAAATTCAGAAACCGTGATAGGTTTCCATGCAAATTGTCTGATAAGAGCTGAATTTGGGTGGGCGGCCACGTATTCTTGTGCGTATAAATTGCTTTGGCCCACAATCAATTGGTACAAATTTTCTGTGAAAAACAGTGAAGGGGCTAAACGCTATTGCTGAAAGCGAACGGGGCTGATCCTGCTAACACTGTTGTGGACACTATATTAAGGAGGCACTAGTATAGTTCTGTTCATGATCATTATATTAATCCATACAAACACTATACTACTAATGGGGTCTGATTAGCGACCTATAGTTTGAGTGCGATAGTGTGAGGGCAATCTAACGCTAGCTGACCCTGGCTGGGAGGGGTGCTAACTGACCCTGATGCTATCTGATGTCACGAGTGGCAGGAATACAGTGATCAGTGAAAAATTCTATATACTGACACTGTACTAATGGCACTGGCTGGGTGACGGGATGATCAAAGGGTTAATAGGGGTGATCATAGGGTTAAATGTGCTAATCTAACGTGTACGTGTAAAATGTAGTGCTTTTACTCAGTGCCGTGTTCTCTCTTCTCTCCCTGGACAAACGGGTGGGGCAGCGGGGGGGTGCAGGCGTTTTCACACCCTGAAATAGTGCCATAAGATTACGTTGCTTTGCCCAGAGCCAATGCTTGCCTGCAAAATGCAGGTAAGTGGTCGGTGTAAGGAAATATGTCTTATTAACTGGCATCCATTTTGTATAATGCCTCCATTTTAGATGTGTGAACAGTTAGTTTCGATTTTGAGTTTCACTTGTTACTCCGCTCTCGTTTCCTGAGTCTAGTTTCTATTCTAAGTAAATGGAATTACCTTATATGGTAATCATCAGCCTTTTGTAGTTTCTATTTTAAGAGATTAATATTTCATTGGTCATTCTGGTTTTGTATAATACTGCTTGCACGCATTAAACTTTCAGAGATTTAGCTTGCACACTTTGGTTTCTTGAGCTTTATTTCTCTTGGATCCAGAAGCTCAAAAATAATTGAAGACAGTTGGGCTACGGACAGGAATTGATCCTTTCAATTTGGTGTCAGAAGTGGGATTAATAATTAATAATTGACAGAATTTTAGGATATGACATGGGTTTGACTGGACAAAGGTGCCTACAATACATGATCTATGTCATAACATTAAAACTCTAACATAAGTCCATATCCAATCAAAAAATAAGAGGAAATAAAAAAGAAACTTACACCAAAAAATAAAAATTGTGAAAAGTTCAATTTGTTTCAGTGATGTGATATCTCTTTAAGATAGGATGATCCACCATCAATGTGATCCTTACTGATGCTTTAACACCCAATGGTTTAAATATCGAATTAGATATTAACTACTTTATTAGTGATTATTGATTTGATTATTAATTAAATGTGTTCATTATTTTTTTATTAGTTATGATTTATATATATATGTATTATTTAATTTAATTTCCAATTTAATGTGATCAAATTTTATTTATTTTTCTTTTTTCATTTTTATGTATTTAATTAATTGTTTGTTGTTTTTGATCTGTAATATTGAACTGTTTTGTTCGTTACTATTTAAATCTGATGCAATGTATTTGACATGTATAGAGAGAATTTATAATGCCCATAAAGTCAATTGTCGATTGATCTAGTTTATCTATGCCATCCTGAATATATCCACAAGATGGCAGTCAGGAGTTGAATTATCTAACCATTAGTTTAAGGAGTGGCCTTATATAAGGCCGCCCGTTCTCACGTATGGCCACACCCTTAGAGGAAGTCAGAATGACCAATTGCGCCCGTGTGTGACCATCAGCACGCATGCTGAGACCACGCGGTGAGAGCACGTGATTGCTGTTGCAAGATAATACAGTTACCAGTGTGTGGTGAGACTGTTACTAGCCGCAGTGAGCGGCGGCCATTTTATTGGATGGTTTACCTACCATGTGCATTACCTTTTTACTCAATGTGAGGGTTTTTCTTAAGGGATTTTTTTATGGCAATAAATGTGTTTTACAGTATCACATTATGTGGCTGTTTTATTTTGCCCATATATGGAATTGATATCATCCACTCTGGATGAGGAGATCAGAGCATGAGATATTAATAAGCAACTGATTGGAGGTTCTTTTGGACTGCTGGCTGATTATCCAATTCGAGGTTTCACAATCATTCACCGTTAAGGAGATTGATCTTCTACTGATTTTCCAATGGTGGTTATTCACCAGTTTCCGGAGAGTGTTGAATTCAATGGAGTGTTAATCACTGCAAAATCATATTGCTGGTGGATCATCCTATCTTAAAGAGATATCACATCACTGAAACAAATTGAACTTTTCACAATTTTTATTTTTTGGTGGAAGTTTCTTTTTTACTTCCTCTTATTTTTTGATTGGATATGGACTTATGTTAGAGTTTTTTATGTTATGACATAGCGCCATTTATGTGTTTTTTTTCTATTTTTTATAGTCACTGCATGCTGATTTATTTGTTAACGGCAGCTTTGTTACTGTTTATTTGCATTTCACCATTTTTTTAGCACGGTGATATAGGCTGTTTTCAGCCTATATACAGTATATTTATAATACATGATCTATTTGATCCTGGAACCCCGGCAGCCACTCATGTATGGCTGAAGGGAATATGTGAAAAGATTTAGAAAAGTTTGAAAGGAAGAAGCTGGGATGGATATGGCTAGTGCAGAAATGGGCACTATATACAGGTGAAACTCGAAAAATTAGAATATCGTGCAAAAGTTCATTTATTTCAGTAATGCAACTTAAAAGGTGAAACTAATATATGAGATAGACTCATTACATGCAAAGCAAGATAGTTCAAGCCGTGATTTGTCATAATTGTGATGATTAGGGCTTACAGCTCATGAAAACCCCAAATCCACAATCTCAGAAAATTGTGAAAAGGTGCAATATTCTAGGTATAAAGTGTCTCACTCTAATCAGCTAATTAAGCCATAACACCTGCAAAGGGTTCCTGAGCCTTTAAATGGTCTCTCAGTCTGGTTCAGTAGGAATCACAATCATGGGAAAGACTGCTGACCTAACAGTTGTGCAGAAAACCATCATTGACACCCTTCATAAGGAGGGAAAGCCTCAAAAGGTAATTGCAAAAGAAGTTGGATGTTCCCAAAGTGCTGTATCAAAGCACATTAATAGAAGTTATGTGGAAGGGAAAAGGGCCCGCCTTGGGCCCTTTTTTTCTTGGGGAACTTTTACAATAAAGCATCGTTGCTTAGATGCCAGAAGCTTGAGAAATTACATTGATGTCATTTCTCTAGGTTAAAGGAATAGAGTCACAAGACATTAAACTGCTTAAAGCAGATAAGTGTTTGTGAGATTGAATGTGTTTGTAACATCTAGAAATGTTACATTAGACTGCTTAAATTAGATAAAACTTGTTTGTGCATTTTAAAATGTTTAAGGTTAGAAATCTTTAAGTTAAGAGTAGATAAGTAGGCAAAAGTGTAATATTGCTAGATAAAATGTTGTTTATTCAGTAATGTGGCTGGGTGTGACTCCTCATGGGACTTTTCTGCTAGCTCCTCCCGGAGTGGGCGTGGTGCCCGCCCAATTCAGGAAAGTTGACAGAAACCAGAAGAGGATATTTAAAAGGGAAGCCTGACCGTGGTCAGTAAGGAGACTTCCTATGCGAAAGGGGGCGCTCTGACGCTGGGACTCTTGCCAAAGTTATATGGGCTCATTGATTGGTCGCATTTAATGCTTCTCCGTGACCCCCTGTGCATTATGGTTCCGATGGGGTCTGTTCCTTCCCGTCTTCCCGTAGCTTTGGTAATGTATTAATTCTATGCTGTGATGCTGTCAAAAGATGTGTCTATTTCATGCTGTAATGCTCACAATATTATTGGTGTGTGTTATTATGCAGATTGTGATGACTATAAGATATATCCTCCTGTGTGTTGTGTGATAATAAAAGTGGAGGTTTGGACAGTGTAAGAATATTACAGTTGGATTCTGTTATTTCTTCAAGTGCCGAGTGAATGGTATGATGTGCCAAGGCAGGTGTTCATTTGGTAGTGGGTCTCTCACATGCTTAGAATATTGGTGTAAGTGTTGGTTAAACGTACCTGTGTATTGTGTGTGTGACTACCTGTGTATTGTGTGTATATCTTGCTTTTGCTTATTGTGTCCAGCATTTGCATTAGAGATGGGAATTAGTAGAGCAGTTCTCCCAACTTTTAAGACCCCTTCCTTGCCAGTAAGAGGGGACCCTGACAGAAAAGGAAATGAACAGATTATTTGGTATGAATTTACCATAATGTCTGACTGCGCAGATAATCTGTTAGGAGGAGATTTACTTTGTAAAATGGATGTTATAATGGCAATTAATGAAGAGGGAATTATCATGATTACCTCTTTTTTTGGCATTTCCCCAGCTAACTGCTAGCCGGGATCAACTTCCCCAAATTACACTTATGGTTGGATATATGGTTGGCATAAAAATGGATTTTTTAATTGACACGGGAGCCAGCCAGTCCAGTTTAAGGGAAGATCATTATTAGGGGATAAGAGTAGAATGTGAACCTTCAATTGGTATCACTGGGACATGTGCTAAAACCTGGGAAACACTGCTTTTGAGTGTATCAGACCGTCATAGGAAAGGTCCCATAGTGAACCATTCTTTCAAAATCATATCGGGATGCCCTGTGAAGCTGCTAGGCAGAGATCTGTTGGGAAAGTTCAAAGCCACAATCAGAGTAAGTGAGAAGGGAGGAGTGCACATGGAGTCACCTCACTGTTTTGTGATCATGGAAGATTTAGACAAAGTGAAGCCTGAAGTCAGGGACAACAGTAAACTATAAATGTAGGGTATAATCACTGTAAACCTTACAAGGCCAGACTTAAACCTGGAATTGGTCCAGTATACCTAAAGCAGTATTCTTTGTCACAAGACCTTCAGACGTCTGCTAGAAAGCTAAACATGAAGAGGACCTTCATCTTTTAGCAATGACAATGACCCAAAGCATACATCCAAATCAACAAAGGAATGGCTTCACCAGAAGAAGATTTAAGTTTTGGAATGGCCCAGCCAGAGCCCAGACCTGAATCCGATCGTAAATCTGTGGGATGACTTGAAGAGCGCTGTGCACAGGAGATGCCCTCACAATCTAACAGATTTGGAGTGTTTTTGCAAGGAAGAGTGGGCAAATATTGCCAAGTTAAGATGTGTCATGCTGATAGACTCATAGTGCTGTAATAACATCAAAAGATGCTTCAACAAAGTATTCGTTTAAGGGTGTGCACACTTATGCAACCATATTGTTTTAGTTTTACTATTTCAGTTTGTTGTTCAACTGAGTTGTCCAGTTTATAGGTTACATTAAAGGTGGAAAAAGTTCTGAAATTATTTATCTTTGTCTCATTTTTTTACATCATATAGTGTTCACACTCAAGTGAACAAAAGCTTCATCTCAATGTGCAATGTGTCCTTAAAGTGGAGTTCCGGATGTTTTTGTGTTTATTAAAAGTCAGCAGCTACAAAAACTGTAGCTGCTGACTTTAATAAACACACACTTACCTGTCCCGGGGTCCAGCAATGTACTCACCCGTGCAGTCCCTTCTCTCCTTCTGTCATCCACAGTGATTGCATCTCTACTGTGGGTACCAGGCTGTGATAGCTTGCGGCTTCATGGATGGCATGTGAAAAAACAGCTCCTAGTCCAAAAATTCTTTTGAGAAATAAGAGATACCAGAACAGGATGTTGGGACAGTGCTGACTTGAGCTCCAGGAAGGTCTTTTTTAGCATCCACATTCCACTTGATTATGACCGGCCTTCAATCCTTAGTTAGACTGAGCCACCAGGGTGGCAGAATTTTGCACAAACTGTCTGTTGTACGTCACTAGGGGTACTAGGAATGCATGCATCTGCATTTTATTGAGGGAACTGGGCAAGGACTGTATAGACTCCACACTGCTGATTTGTGGGTTCACCATCTCCTCTTGTGCCCAAGATATTTAGCTTCCTCTCATCCTAAGACACATTTTTGGGGGTTCACAGTAAATCCCTCTTTGCTCTGTACGTCTAACACTGCCTGGATTTTGGGCAAATGGGATTCACAGTCTTTACTGAAAATGACAATGTTATATAGATATATTAAGGCATATTTCCTGATGGGGCATTAACATCCTATCTATTGCCTGTTGTAATATGGCTGGGGCTGTCTGAAGGCCTCTGAGTAGCTTAAGCTGTTTTCTTCTGGATCTTCGATTAGAGAAATCTACCAATATCCCTTTGTAAGGTCTAAAGTAGTGATATTTTGGGCTGAGCCTACTCTTTCAGTGAACTCATCCATGCAGTGCAAAGAATAAGAGCCAAATTTTGAAACTTCATTAAGCTTGGGAACCAACACAAATCTGATCAACCACTCACTCTGAGATTTTTCAATTATTCCTAAACTCCAACACCTTCACCTCTTCACTTCATCTGAAACATCTTTTTCCTGATCCTTTAGAAAGCGATAAGACCTGACACAAACCTTGACACTGGGTTCAGTAATGATATAATACTCAGTAACATCAGTGAGCCCTGGAAAATTGGAGACACTCTCTTTTAGGTTAGAGACAGCTGAAATGCATTTCCTAATCATGTCAATTAAAAGATAGGTGTTTTTTCCATGTCACCCTCAAAGTTGCAATAAATGGACCCTCTCCCCATTATAGGGTACCCCAATGCCTTTTTGAATAAAAACTTGCCTATTAGCCTTGAAAATGACCAGAATTTAGTGGGGTTCAGGGCTTATTTTGAATTTCAAGGATTTCAAGCAAGATTTGACAGTCCCCCTGTCAGTCAGACCCAGACATATTCCCTTATCCCTGTTAATAATCAGTGTTTCACTTTCATTTTTTTTTTGTTTTTTATTAGTTTCAGCATTACAAAAATAAACCATCACATTACTAATCATTACAAAAAAAACATTTTTCTCTACATATTTTCCCCGATACCCTTCTTCCATAACCCCAAACCCCCCTTATCAATCCCCATTTCCTTTTCCCTTTTCAACCTATTCCTCCTGTTCCTCCTATACTCTCTGCGACTGCCTTCTCCTCCTTCCTTTCCTCCTTTCTTTTCCCTACCTTTTAAGATATTATTATTATTATACAGTATTTATATAGCCAACAGTTTGCTCAGCGCTGTACATTACAATGGGAGACAATACATGAGACAGTACAATAACAATACAGTGCGATACACGAGGGGTTAGAGGGCCCTGCTCCTTGTAGCTTACAATCTAGGAGGGAGGGATAGTGGTACGGGAGGAAAAGCTGTGGGGGATGGAGTGGTAGGAAGAGTGGAGGAGATCGGGAATTAGCAGAGGGTGGGGTAGGGTTCCCTGAAGAGGTGGGTTTTCAGGGTGTGCCTAAAGAAGAGGAGAGTAGGTGATAGTCTGATGGATTGGGGTAGGGAGTTCCAGAGGATGGGTGATGCCCTGGAGAAGTCCAGGAGGCAGGCATGGGAGGAGGAGACCAGGGAACTAGAGAGAAGGAGGTCTTGTGATGAGTGTAGAGTGCGTTTTGGGTGGTTTTTTAATATTAGGTCAGTGATGTAGTTTGGGGCAGTATTATGGACAGCTTTGAACGTCAGTGTTAGCATTCTGAATTTGATTTGTTGGGCAATCGGAAGCCAGTGGAGGGATTGGCAGAGGGGGGTGGCAGAAACGGAGCGGTTGGTAAGGTGGATGAGTCTGGCCGCCGTATTCAGGATTGACTGAAGCAGGGATAGCCTGTGGTGAGGCAGGCCAGTGAGAAGGGAGTTGCAGTAATCGAGTCGTGATATGATGAGGGAGTGGATGACTTGCTTAGTGGTTTCTGGGGTTAGGAATGGGCGTATTTTGGTGATGTTGCGGAGGTGGAGTCTGCATGAGTTTGTTAGCAATTGGACTTGGGGCTGGAAGGATAGATTGGAGTCTAGAATGACACCAAGTACTCTGGCTTGCGGGGTGGGCCTGATGGTGGCATTGTTGGACGTGATGCAGAAGTCAGTGGAGGGGGGGTGCATGGGCTGGGGGGAAAACTAGGAGCTCGGTTTTGGAGAGGTTCAGTTTAAGGAAGTGGAGCGACATCCAATCTGATATATCGTTCAGTAGGCTAGTGATTTGGGCGGAGACTGAAGGGGTGAGGCAAGGGGTCGAGAGATAGATTTGTGTGTCATCAGCATAGAGGTGGTAATTGAAGCCGTGAGAGTGTATCAGTTGGCCAAGGGAGGAGGTGTAGATGGAGAAGAGAAGGGGCCAGAGGACAGAGCCTTGAGGGACCCCGACAGAGAGGGGGAGTGAGGAGGATGTGGTAGCATTATAGGTAACGCTGAAGGAGCGTTGTGATAGGTAGGACGAGAGCCAGGAGAGAGCAGAGTCTCTGAGGCCAAGGGAGTGTAGTTTTTTGAGGAGGAGGGAGTGGTCGACTGTTGAAAGCCATGGAGAGGTCAAGGAGTAGGAGCACTGAATAATGGTCATTAGCTTTGGCGGTTAGCAGGTCGTTGGTGAGTTTGAGTAAGGCAGTTTCGGTGGAGTGTAGGGGACGGAAGCCGGACTGTAGGGGGTCAAGGAGGTTGTTGTCGTTGAGGTGGGAGCTTAGGTGATTATCCTTTCTTCTCTTCATTCTCTACGCCTATTCCCTACTCCTACCAGTTCTGTGTATTTCCTTGAGATTTTAAACTCATTCCATCTTCCCCATGTTTTTTAAATTTATCCATTTTATCCTCTACAGTTCCTCCATACTATATGTATAATCCACTCTATTTATCCAATCTTTTATTTTTGGTGCCTCTTGAACTTGCCAAAATTTAGGTATCATTCCCTTTGCTGCATTTATTAAATGGAATATCCTCATATTCTTATATTTTTCCACTGAAAACTATGTATTATGGAATAAGCATACTCATGAATCCTTCACAATATTAGTCCACATAATCTCCTGTATTTGGTGAATTATTTCCTCCCAGTACTCCCGTATCTTGGGGCAATCCCACCATATATGTGCCATTGTGCCTTAACCTAAATAATAAGGGATCCTCCTGCGCTCATGGGAATAATTGACAAAATACAGCTGCTGTCACTTAGCTGATACCAATAAGTGCAAAATAAAATTAAAAATTAGTGAAGCGCTTGTATCACATGAATACAATCATGTATCTCCATATAGTGTAATTATAAATCAAAGTGACCACTATATATAATAAATGTGTGTTGACTCCCTCTAGTGAAAAGAAAAAATAGTGTCAACCAAAATAGCTAAATAACACACATTAGGAAACTAAATATATAGTGCATAAATCAAATATAATGAACAGAATATATATATACGTGAAAACAGAATATTGGCCACATACAATGGTGTCTAAATTATACATAAATGATATATGCCATAGGTGAACAAGACAATATCAAAGGTGAAAAAAATATTCCATGCATGTGACTGTGCTTTAAGCTGGAACACACACGTGATCTCCACTTCTAAGTGCAAGTACTCTCCTTCAAATGGCAGCAATGCCTGCTCACCTCCCTTCCTCGACCCACACAGGGCCTCAAAGCAGTTACCACCTCAGTGGTGTATTCCTCTGGCAGACTCCTTATTCCTCCTCCTCTCTTATGCAACTCATAAAAAGACAAGAAAGCCTTCCATAGTGTAGTAAATTTAATAGGCAAAGTTAAAAATTACAAAGTTTTCCACTCACATGCTCCTTTCCATAAAAAAGCGTTTTTCCCAGCCTGTGGGTAGATATGCATGCACCTGGGGGAATCCAATATGGCCACTGTGTCCGGACATACGTCACCAGGAAGTAGACAAACCGACGCGTAGCGTCACGTGCGTCGTGACTTCATCAGGGTTACCGCCCCCTGGTGACTCAATGGTATTTATAGAGGAAAAAAAAAAAAAAAAAAAAAAAAAAAAAAAAAAAAACCTAATTGGATTCCATTGTGAGAGCAGGCATACGGCGGACATCTTATTAGAGTCCTGCTCTCACATACATGAATCTATCCCATATACGAATTCTAGTGCTGGATACCAGATATAAATCTCCATATGTCATATTCAAGATATACACATATAGGAGTAAACAAATTATATATTTAAGCCTATATGAACCACATCTACATCTTTAATGGTGCAATAACACCAAATCATAAACTTTATCAATCATAAATATTAAAACCATTAATCTTAGTGGGCTTCCTTATTAAGTAGATATATAAAACATAAAAAAAAAAAAAAAAAAAAAAAAAAAAAAAAAACGCATGAGGGTACATGTTCCCTCATGCGTTTCCAAAAAAAAAAAAAAATATAAATATAAAAAATAGATAAAAATAAAAATAAAAATAAAATAAAAATAAATAAATAAAAAGTAAATCATTAATAAATAATGAAGAAAAAAAAAAAAAAAAAAAAAAAAAAAAAAAATTAAAAATATATATCTACACGACCATTGTAAATTAATTCGAATGAATGCTCAAAGAGCTCATTAAATACCGATTTAAAAGAACAATTAAAAATAAAAATAAATAAAGTGGCATGCACAAATACCAATAGCTTGGGTTTACAAAAATACATTCGTTATATTAACAGAATTAAAAAATATAATATGTAAGTTAATATTACCAGAGATATTTTATATGTAAATTGCTGTTACCAGATCAATTTTCTAACATTTAAAATTCAAATTTAAAAATCGCTAATAAAACAGTTGAGATCAAACTCAATATTAAGGCCATGCGGTGCCTGTGTATGCATGGTATACATCCATCTCGACTCTGCCTGACTAAGGGATTTAATCTTATTACTCCCCCTCCAATGACTCACATACTTCTGTATACCCCAAAATTTGAGTCCTGAAGGGTCTTTATTATGCTGTTTTAAAAAGTGCCGGGAAACGCTATGTTTAGGGAACCCCTTTTTTATGTTTTGTACATGTTCCCTCATGCGTTTCCACATAGGCCTTTTAGTTCTTCCTATATACTGATAACCACATGCACATTCAAGGCCATAAACTACTCCCTCTGTATGGCATGAAATGAAATCTTTGATCTTATATATTGTGCCATCATAGTTGGCCTTGAAAGTGTTACATTTGCCGTTTTTTCCTTTGGTTGCTCTGCATGCGTAACATTTTCGGCACGGAAAAAAACCTACTTGGTCAAGAAATGTAATGCTCTTCTTTTTGACTGGTGGATCAAGTACATTTTTAACTAGTTTCGTCCTCAGGGAAGGGGCCTTCCTATATATAAATTTTGGATTATCTCCCAAAATCTTATTTAGATCAGGGTCCGTTTTAAGAATAGACCAATGTTTAGAGAATATTTTCTCGATTTTTTTATAATGGACATTGTAGTCTAGAATAATTGCCATTTGACTCTCAAAGTTCTCCTTTTTATTTTTGTCTACAATCAGTGACTCCCTCTCCATATTTTGAACTTCAATTATTCTCTTCTCTATTTCTTTCTCAGGGTAGCCTTTTTTGATAAACTTATCTCCTAAAGTCTTTGCTTGTTTCTTGTACTCTTCCTTATCAGAGCAATTCCTTCTCAACCTCACTAGCTGGCCCTTTGGTATATTATAGAGCCATGGGCGGTAATGGCAACTGTCTGATGGTATGAATCCATTACGATCCACTTCTTTAAAATAAGTATTTGTGTAAATTTTCCCTTGTTGATTCATAATGTTAAGATCCAAAAAATTAATCCTCTCATTATCAAAGGTCCAGGAAAATTTAATATTTTTCGTATTATTATTTAATCCATTCAGAAAATTAATCAACAGTTGTCTACTTCCCTTCCAAATGATGATAACATCATCAATATATCGATAATATGAGATAAGTTCACATGGGGTTTGTTTATAGATGGCTTCCTCCTCCCAGTGGGCCATATACAGGTTGGCAACACTGGGGGCAAACCTTGCCCCCATCGCAACACCCCTAATCTGCTGGAAAAAGGTATGATTGTGCCAGAAGTAATTATGTAAAAGACAAAACTCTAGACACTCCAATGTAAATTTCCTTTGAACTCGTTGGATATCACTATACTTTTCAAGTCCCCACTTCACTGCATCCATTGCTCCATCATGGTCAATAATGGTGTACAGCGAAGTTACGTCTGCACTTGCTAAAATTATTTCTGGATGACCCTCAATTTTTTCTAATATTTGAATTAAATGTTTCGTATCCCGTAGGTACGCTTTAGTTCTTTTAACTACTGGCTGTAGATAGAAATCCACATATTGACCAAGTCTTGATAGAACGGATTGGATACCGTTCACTATTGGTCTACCTGGTGGATCCTTCACATTCTTGTGTATTTTCGGTACAGTGTATATCACTGGAATACGGCAAGTTTCAGGTATCAGATATTTGGTTTCCTTTTTGTTCAAGATTTTTTTATTTTCCCCTTTTGTTACAAGTTTGACCAATTGTTTCTTATATGACAACGTGGGGTCTTTAGACATAACTTTATAAGTGGTATCATCTGCCAACTGTTGAGCTAATTCTTGTAAATAATATTCTTTGGATAACACCACTATGCCCCCTCCCTTATCAGCAGGCCTGATGACTATATTGTCTCTCTTAGTAAGTCTATTAATCCCTGTTTGAATGCCTATATTATTTATGCATTTGGGGATTTTCAAATTGTCCAAATCTTTAGTGACCATCTGTTTAAAAACTTCAATGTGGTCATTATTGTGTACCTGCGGATTAAAAAGCGATTTATTTGAAAAATGACTATGTAAAAAATTACTGCTAGCACAATTCGCTATGCTGCTCTTAGCTCCTGGTAAGTTTAAAAAATACTTTTTAATATTGAGTTTACGGATAAATTTTTGTGCATCTACATAAATAGCAAATTTATTAGCCACCTTAGGTGGTGCGAATTTAAGGCCCTTATCTAAGGCCATAATTTCTTCTTTAGATAATTCACATCCGCTTAGGTTAAAAACACCTTCCCCTATTATTCTCTTTTTCTTTTGTTGTTTCCTCCCTGCCCGGCACCCCCTCCTTTGGGTGGACTTTTCCACCTTACATTCTCCGGACTCCTGTCTCTCTCTAAAAAATCTCTCTGGGGTAATTCTTCTCTCAGTGGTTCATATCTATTGTACTGTTCTATAGGACTTCTTCCCTCACCATACGGTGGATACCATCTCTCTTGTGGGTATTGCCTCTCTGGATAGTAATTATTATATACAGGTCTTTGGTAATAATCTGGTCTATATGGGCCATAATAATTTGGATTATAGTTATTCCCTTTATAATGGTTATTCGGTCTTCCCCCATTTTGATATGGTCTCCAATTGTTACCACCCCCCTTAGACTTTTTCCGATTAGAACCCCCATTGTTATTGGGTCTCCATCCATTTCGGGGTGTATGATGTGGTGGACCATTAGGGTGATAATTGCCCTTCTTTTCTTTATTATTTTCCTGTTTTTCCTGAGTAGTTATAAACGAAAGTTTAACTGTTTCCCCCTTCTGTTCTTTAATCGGGGTTGTATTGATAGAGGCTATCTCTGATTCTGTGGAGGAACTTTGCCATTTGAATACCTGCTCTTTTTTGAAATCGTTAAGATCTCTTTGGTACTTTTTCATTTTCCTATATTTGGTTTCCTGATCAAATTTTTCCAAGTCTTTACTTAATCTTTTATTATATGGTTCTAAATCTGGAGAATCTTTCAAAGGTTCAATTCTGTTTTTTATTTCTTCTATCTGTGATTCGAGTTGTCTCATTTTCTTCTGTTTTCTTTTTAATAAGAATCTCAAGAGTTCCAACCCTTTATCATGAAAGAAGTTGAACCATTCATCAGTGGCCTCAGCATCAACTAATCCATCACAGATGGGTACGTCCCACCTAAATCTCCTGGGGACCAACCGGTCCTTGAGATATTTTTCAAAGGTGGTCATATCCCACCATGTGGATAGTTTCTTCTCCATTAGATGCCCTAATTTCCTATATAAGGTGTCTAGATCTCCATTAAGAGTGTTCTCTGTTTTAGTAAAAATGTCCTCTATGTTGATAGTTCTATTCTCTATGAATTTAAAAATCTCCATATTGGCTGCAAAAGGTATAATGGTGTGAAGTAAGCTAAATAATAAGGGATCCTCCTGCGCTCATGGGAATAATTGACAAAATACAGCTGCTGTCACTTAGCTGATACCAATAAGTGCAAAATAAAATTAAAAATTAGTGAAGCGCTTGTATCACATGAATACAATCATGTATCTCCATATAGTGTAATTATAAATCAAAGTGACCACTATATATAATAAATGTGTGTTGACTCCCTCTAGTGAAAAGAAAAAATAGTGTCAACCAAAATAGCTAAATAACACACATTAGGAAACTAAATATATAGTGCATAAATCAAATATAATGAACAGAATATATATATACGTGAAAACAGAATATTGGCCACATACAATGGTGTCTAAATTATACATAAATGATATATGCCATAGGTGAACAAGACAATATCAAAGGTGAAAAAAATATTCCATGCATGTGACTGTGCTTTAAGCTGGAACACACACGTGATCTCCACTTCTAAGTGCAAGTACTCTCCTTCAAATGGCAGCAATGCCTGCTCACCTCCCTTCCTCAACCCACATGGTGTATGTAGATGCACAAAAATTTATCCGTAAACTCAATATTAAAAAGTATTTTTTAAACTTACCAGGAGCTAAGAGCAGCATAGCGAATTGTGCTAGCAGTAATTTTTTACATAGTCATTTTTCAAATAAATCGCTTTTTAATCCGCAGGTACACAATAATGACCACATTGAAGTTTTTAAACAGATGGTCACTAAAGATTTGGACAATTTGAAAATCCCCAAATGCATAAATAATATAGGCATTCAAACAGGGATTAATAGACTTACTAAGAGAGACAATATAGTCATCAGGCCTGCTGATAAGGGAGGGGGCATAGTGGTGTTATCCAAAGAATATTATTTACAAGAATTAGCTCAACAGTTGGCAGATGATACCACTTATAAAGTTATGTCTAAAGACCCCACGTTGTCATATAAGAAACAATTGGTCAAACTTGTAACAAAAGGGGAAAATAAAAAAATCTTGAACAAAAAGGAAACCAAATATCTGATACCTGAAACTTGCCGTATTCCAGTGATATACACTGTACCGAAAATACACAAGAATGTGAAGGATCCACCAGGTAGACCAATAGTGAACGGTATCCAATCCGTTCTATCAAGACTTGGTCAATATGTGGATTTCTATCTACAGCCAGTAGTTAAAAGAACTAAAGCGTACCTACGGGATACGAAACATTTAATTCAAATATTAGAAAAAATTGAGGGTCATCCAGAAATAATTTTAGCAAGTGCAGACGTAACTTCGCTGTACACCATTATTGACCATGATGGAGCAATGGATGCAGTGAAGTGGGGACTTGAAAAGTATAGTGATATCCAACGAGTTCAAAGGAAATTTACATTGGAGTGTCTAGAGTTTTGTCTTTTACATAATTACTTCTGGCACAATCATACCTTTTTCCAGCAGATTAGGGGTGTTGCGATGGGGGCAAGGTTTGCCCCCAGTGTTGCCAACCTGTATATGGCCCACTGGGAGGAGGAAGCCATCTATAAACAAACCCCATGTGAACTTATCTCATATTATCGATATATTGATGATGTTATCATCATTTGGAAGGGAAGTAGACAACTGTTGATTAATTTTCTGAATGGATTAAATAATAATACGAAAAATATTAAATTTTCCTGGACCTTTGATAATGAGAGGATTAATTTTTTGGATCTTAACATTATGAATCAACAAGGGAAAATTTACACAAATACTTATTTTAAAGAAGTGGATCGTAATGGATTCATACCATCAGACAGTTGCCATTACCGCCCATGGCTCTATAATATACCAAAGGGCCAGCTAGTGAGGTTGAGAAGGAATTGCTCTGATAAGGAAGAGTACAAGAAACAAGCAAAGACTTTAGGAGATAAGTTTATCAAAAAAGGCTACCCTGAGAAAGAAATAGAGAAGAGAATAATTGAAGTTCAAAATATGGAGAGGGAGTCACTGATTGTAGACAAAAATAAAAAGGAGAACTTTGAGAGTCAAATGGCAATTATTCTAGACTACAATGTCCATTATAAAAAAATCGAGAAAATATTCTCTAAACATTGGTCTATTCTTAAAACGGACCCTGATCTAAATAAGATTTTGGGAGATAATCCAAAATTTATATATAGGAAGGCCCCTTCCCTGAGGACGAAACTAGTTAAAAATGTACTTGATCCACCAGTCAAAAAGAAGAGCATTACATTTCTTGACCAAGTAGGTTTTTTTCCGTGCCGAAAATGTTACGCATGCAGAGCAACCAAAGGAAAAAACGGCAAATGTAACACTTTCAAGGCCAACTATGATGGCACAATATATAAGATCAAAGATTTCATTTCATGCCATACAGAGGGAGTAGTTTATGGCCTTGAATGTGCATGTGGTTATCAGTATATAGGAAGAACTAAAAGGCCTATGTGGAAACGCATGAGGGAACATGTACAAAACATAAAAAAGGGGTTCCCTAAACATAGCGTTTCCCGGCACTTTTTAAAACAGCATAATAAAGACCCTTCAGGACTCAAATTTTGGGGTATACAGAAGTATGTGAGTCATTGGAGGGGGAGTAATAAGATTAAATCCCTTAGTCAGGCAGAGTCGAGATGGATGTATACCATGCATACACAGGCACCGCATGGCCTTAATATTGAGTTTGATCTCAACTGTTTTATTAGCGATTTTTAAATTTGAATTTTAAATGTTAGAAAATTGATCTGGTAACAGCAATTTACATATAAAATATCTCTGGTAATATTAACTTACATATTATATTTTTTAATTCTGTTAATATAACGAATGTATTTTTGTAAACCCAAGCTATTGGTATTTGTGCATGCCACTTTATTTATTTTTATTTTTAATTGTTCTTTTAAATCGGTATTTAATGAGCTCTTTGAGCATTCATTCGAATTAATTTACAATGGTCGTGTAGATATATATTTTTAATTTTTTTTTTTTTTTTTTTTTTTTTTTTTTCTTCATTATTTATTAATGATTTACTTTTTATTTATTTATTTTTATTTTATTTTTATTTTTATTTTTATCTATTTTTTATATTTATATTTTTTTTTTTTTTTGGAAACGCATGAGGGAACATGTACCCTCATGCGTTTTTTTTTTTTTTTTTTTTTTTTTTTTTTTTTTATGTTTTATATATCTACTTAATAAGGAAGCCCACTAAGATTAATGGTTTTAATATTTATGATTGATAAAGTTTATGATTTGGTGTTATTGCACCATTAAAGATGTAGATGTGGTTCATATAGGCTTAAATATATAATTTGTTTACTCCTATATGTGTATATCTTGAATATGACATATGGAGATTTATATCTGGTATCCAGCACTAGAATTCGTATATGGGATAGATTCATGTATGTGAGAGCAGGACTCTAATAAGATGTCCGCCGTATGCCTGCTCTCACAATGGAATCCAATTAGGTTTTTTTTTTTTTTTTTTTTTTTTTTTTTCTTTTTTCCTCTATAAATACCATTGAGTCACCAGGGGGCGGTAACCCTGATGAAGTCACGACGCACGTGACGCTACGCGTCGGTTTGTCTACTTCCTGGTGACGTATGTCCGGACACAGTGGCCATATTGGATTCCCCCAGGTGCATGCATATCTACCCACAGGCTGGGAAAAACGCTTTTTTATGGAAAGGAGCATGTGAGTGGAAAACTTTGTAATTTTTAACTTTGCCTATTAAATTTACTACACTATGGAAGGCTTTCTTGTCTTTTTATGAGTTGCATAAGAGAGGAGGAGGAATAAGGAGTCTGCCAGAGGAATACACCACTGAGGTGGTAACTGCTTTGAGGCCCTGTGTGGGTCGAGGAAGGGAGGTGAGCAGGCATTGCTGCCATTTGAAGGAGAGTACTTGCACTTAGAAGTGGAGATCACGTGTGTGTTCCAGCTTAAAGCACAGTCACATGCATGGAATATTTTTTTCACCTTTGATATTGTCTTGTTCACCTATGGCATATATCATTTATGTATAATTTAGACACCATTGTATGTGGCCAATATTCTGTTTTCACGTATATATATATTCTGTTCATTATATTTGATTTATGCACTATATATTTAGTTTCCTAATGTGTGTTATTTAGCTATTTTGGTTGACACTATTTTTTCTTTTCACTAGAGGGAGTCAACACACATTTATTATATATAGTGGTCACTTTGATTTATAATTACACTATATGGAAATACATGATTGTATTCATGTGATACAAGCGCTTCACTAATTTTTAATTTTATTTTGCACTTATTGGTATCAGCTAAGTGACAGCAGCTGTATTTTGTCAATTATTCCCATGAGCGCAGGAGGATCCCTTATTATTTAGCTTACTTCACACCATTATACCTTTTGCAGCCAATATGGAGATTTTTAAATTCATAGAGAATAGAACTATCAACATAGAGGACATTTTTACTAAAACAGAGAACACTCTTAATGGAGATCTAGACACCTTATATAGGAAATTAGGGCATCTAATGGAGAAGAAACTATCCACATGGTGGGATATGACCACCTTTGAAAAATATCTCAAGGACCGGTTGGTCCCCAGGAGATTTAGGTGGGACGTACCCATCTGTGATGGATTAGTTGATGCTGAGGCCACTGATGAATGGTTCAACTTCTTTCATGATAAAGGGTTGGAACTCTTGAGATTCTTATTAAAAAGAAAACAGAAGAAAATGAGACAACTCGAATCACAGATAGAAGAAATAAAAAACAGAATTGAACCTTTGAAAGATTCTCCAGATTTAGAACCATATAATAAAAGATTAAGTAAAGACTTGGAAAAATTTGATCAGGAAACCAAATATAGGAAAATGAAAAAGTACCAAAGAGATCTTAACGATTTCAAAAAAGAGCAGGTATTCAAATGGCAAAGTTCCTCCACAGAATCAGAGATAGCCTCTATCAATACAACCCCGATTAAAGAACAGAAGGGGGAAACAGTTAAACTTTCGTTTATAACTACTCAGGAAAAACAGGAAAATAATAAAGAAAAGAAGGGCAATTATCACCCTAATGGTCCACCACATCATACACCCCGAAATGGATGGAGACCCAATAACAATGGGGGTTCTAATCGGAAAAAGTCTAAGGGGGGTGGTAACAATTGGAGACCATATCAAAATGGGGGAAGACCGAATAACCATTATAAAGGGAATAACTATAATCCAAATTATTATGGCCCATATAGACCAGATTATTACCAAAGACCTGTATATAATAATTACTATCCAGAGAGGCAATACCCACAAGAGAGATGGTATCCACCGTATGGTGAGGGAAGAAGTCCTATAGAACAGTACAATAGATATGAACCACTGAGAGAAGAATTACCCCAGAGAGATTTTTTAGAGAGAGACAGGAGTCCGGAGAATGTAAGGTGGAAAAGTCCACCCAAAGGAGGGGGTGCCGGGCAGGGAGGAAACAACAAAAGAAAAAGAGAATAATAGGGGAAGGTGTTTTTAACCTAAGCGGATGTGAATTATCTAAAGAAGAAATTATGGCCTTAGATAAGGGCCTTAAATTCGCACCACCTAAGGTGGCTAATAAATTTGCTATTTATGTAGATGCACAAAAATTTATCCGTAAACTCAATATTAAAAAGTATTTTTTAAACTTACCAGGAGCTAAGAGCAGCATAGCGAATTGTGCTAGCAGTAATTTTTTACATAGTCATTTTTCAAATAAATCGCTTTTTAATCCGCAGGTACACAATAATGACCACATTGAAGTTTTTAAACAGATGGTCACTAAAGATTTGGACAATTTGAAAATCCCCAAATGCATAAATAATATAGGCATTCAAACAGGGATTAATAGACTTACTAAGAGAGACAATATAGTCATCAGGCCTGCTGATAAGGGAGGGGGCATAGTGGTGTTATCCAAAGAATATTATTTACAAGAATTAGCTCAACAGTTGGCAGATGATACCACTTATAAAGTTATGTCTAAAGACCCCACGTTGTCATATAAGAAACAATTGGTCAAACTTGTAACAAAAGGGGAAAATAAAAAAATCTTGAACAAAAAGGAAACCAAATATCTGATACCTGAAACTTGCCGTATTCCAGTGATATACACTGTACCGAAAATACACAAGAATGTGAAGGATCCACCAGGTAGACCAATAGTGAACGGTATCCAATCCGTTCTATCAAGACTTGGTCAATATGTGGATTTCTATCTACAGCCAGTAGTTAAAAGAACTAAAGCGTACCTACGGGATACGAAACATTTAATTCAAATATTAGAAAAAATTGAGGGTCATCCAGAAATAATTTTAGCAAGTGCAGACGTAACTTCGCTGTACACCATTATTGACCATGATGGAGCAATGGATGCAGTGAAGTGGGGACTTGAAAAGTATAGTGATATCCAACGAGTTCAAAGGAAATTTACATTGGAGTGTCTAGAGTTTTGTCTTTTACATAATTACTTCTGGCACAATCATACCTTTTTCCAGCAGATTAGGGGTGTTGCGATGGGGGCAAGGTTTGCCCCCAGTGTTGCCAACCTGTATATGGCCCACTGGGAGGAGGAAGCCATCTATAAACAAACCCCATGTGAACTTATCTCATATTATCGATATATTGATGATGTTATCATCATTTGGAAGGGAAGTAGACAACTGTTGATTAATTTTCTGAATGGATTAAATAATAATACGAAAAATATTAAATTTTCCTGGACCTTTGATAATGAGAGGATTAATTTTTTGGATCTTAACATTATGAATCAACAAGGGAAAATTTACACAAATACTTATTTTAAAGAAGTGGATCGTAATGGATTCATACCATCAGACAGTTGCCATTACCGCCCATGGCTCTATAATATACCAAAGGGCCAGCTAGTGAGGTTGAGAAGGAATTGCTCTGATAAGGAAGAGTACAAGAAACAAGCAAAGACTTTAGGAGATAAGTTTATCAAAAAAGGCTACCCTGAGAAAGAAATAGAGAAGAGAATAATTGAAGTTCAAAATATGGAGAGGGAGTCACTGATTGTAGACAAAAATAAAAAGGAGAACTTTGAGAGTCAAATGGCAATTATTCTAGACTACAATGTCCATTATAAAAAAATCGAGAAAATATTCTCTAAACATTGGTCTATTCTTAAAACGGACCCTGATCTAAATAAGATTTTGGGAGATAATCCAAAATTTATATATAGGAAGGCCCCTTCCCTGAGGACGAAACTAGTTAAAAATGTACTTGATCCACCAGTCAAAAAGAAGAGCATTACATTTCTTGACCAAGTAGGTTTTTTTCCGTGCCGAAAATGTTACGCATGCAGAGCAACCAAAGGAAAAAACGGCAAATGTAACACTTTCAAGGCCAACTATGATGGCACAATATATAAGATCAAAGATTTCATTTCATGCCATACAGAGGGAGTAGTTTATGGCCTTGAATGTGCATGTGGTTATCAGTATATAGGAAGAACTAAAAGGCCTATGTGGAAACGCATGAGGGAACATGTACAAAACATAAAAAAGGAGTTCCCTAAACATAGCGTTTCCCGGCACTTTTTAAAACAGCATAATAAAGACCCTTCAGGACTCAAATTTTGGGGTATACAGAAGTATGTGAGTCATTGGAGGGGGAGTAATAAGATTAAATCCCTTAGTCAGGCAGAGTCGAGATGGATGTATACCATGCATACACAGGCACCGCATGGCCTTAATATTGAGTTTGATCTCAACTGTTTTATTAGCGATTTTTAAATTTGAATTTTAAATGTTAGAAAATTGATCTGGTAACAGCAATTTACATATAAAATATCTCTGGTAATATTAACTTACATATTATATTTTTTAATTCTGTTAATATAACGAATGTATTTTTGTAAACCCAAGCTATTGGTATTTGTGCATGCCACTTTATTTATTTTTATTTTTAATTGTTCTTTTAAATCGGTATTTAATGAGCTCTTTGAGCATTCATTCGAATTAATTTACAATGGTCGTGTAGATATATATTTTTAATTTTTTTTTTTTTTTTTTTTTTTTTTTTTTCTTCATTATTTATTAATGATTTACTTTTTATTTATTTATTTTTATTTTATTTTTATTTTTATTTTTATCTATTTTTTATATTTATATTTTTTTTTTTTTTGGAAACGCATGAGGGAACATGTACCCTCATGCGTTTTTTTTTTTTTTGTTTTTTTTTTTTTATGTTTTATATATCTACTTAATAAGGAAGCCCACTAAGATTAATGGTTTTAATATTTATGATTAATAAAGTTTATGATTTGGTGTTATTGCACCATTAAAGATGTAGATGTGGTTCATATAGGCTTAAATATATAATTTGTTTACTCCTATATGTGTATATCTTGAATATGACATATGGAGATTTATATCTGGTATCCAGCACTAGAATTCGTATATGGGATAGATTCATGTATGTGAGAGCAGGACTCTAATAAGATGTCCGCCGTATGCCTGCTCTCACAATGGAATCCAATTAGGTTTTTTTTTTTTTTTTTTTTTTTTTTCTCTATAAATACCATTGAGTCACCAGGGGGCGGTAACCCTGATGAAGTCACGACGCACGTGACGCTACGCGTCGGTTTGTCTACTTCCTGGTGACGTATGTCCGGACACAGTGGCCATATTGGATTCCCCCAGGTGCATGCATATCTACCCACAGGCTGGGAAAAACGCTTTTTTATGGAAAGGAGCATGTGAGTGGAAAACTTTGTAATTTTTAACTTTGCCTATTAAATTTACTACACTATGGAAGGCTTTCTTGTCTTTTTATGAGTTGCATAAGAGAGGAGGAGGAATAAGGAGTCTGCCAGAGGAATACACCACTGAGGTGGTAACTGCTTTGAGGCCCTGTGTGGGTCGAGGAAGGGAGGTGAGCAGGCATTGCTGCCATTTGAAGGAGAGTACTTGCACTTAGAAGTGGAGATCACGTGTGTGTTCCAGCTTAAAGCACAGTCACATGCATGGAATATTTTTTTCACCTTTGATATTGTCTTGTTCACCTATGGCATATATCATTTATGTATAATTTAGACACCATTGTATGTGGCCAATATTCTGTTTTCACGTATATATATATTCTGTTCATTATATTTGATTTATGCACTATATATTTAGTTTCCTAATGTGTGTTATTTAGCTATTTTGGTTGACACTATTTTTTCTTTTCACTAGAGGGAGTCAACACACATTTATTATATATAGTGGTCACTTTGATTTATAATTACACTATATGGAGATACATGATTGTATTCATGTGATACAAGCGCTTCACTAATTTTTAATTTTATTGTGCCTTAACCACTTCCTGACCGGGCGTTGTATATAAACGGCCGGACGGTGGCAGTGCAGGGTCGGGTGGCCGTTTTTAAATGGCCTTCCCACACCCTGCTTGTGTGCGCTCCCTGGGAGCGCGCAGCACCGCAATCCAGTGCCCGTTGTGTCCTCCGGACACAGTGAAACACCGATCGTCGGATGGGACCTCTGTACGAGGTCCCGATCATGTGATCACTGATTGGCCAATCAGTGATCACATGCAAAGTAGTAAGCAAGATGTCACTTGTGACATCATTGCTTACTACGTGTGAAATCTGTGAATGATCACAGAGGTCACATGGTACAAGGCTATTCACAACAGCCTTGTACCATGTGACAAGCTGTGACCAATCACAGCTCACTCAGTACTTCTCAATGACTGCAAGAATGCAGACAGAGAGAAAGAGATACGATTGCTTTTACATCCTATATGGGTGTAAAAGCAATCAGTGTAAAAAAAAAAATGTTCATCACCCCCCACAAGTAGTACAGTGTCACCATGGTGACACTGTACTGCTAGGGTGACAATATGTAAAAAAAATAAATAAAAATAAAATATAATAATATAAAAAAAATAAAATAAAAATGTAAAAAAAATGTTTAAAAATTATAATTTTTGGTTATAAACTAATTTGGATTTTTTTTTTTTACTAAAAAGAAACGGAATAAATTTTGGCCAAGATTTATGATGAAATATTATTTATTTGCAAAATTTTATTAAAAAACACTTTTTTTTTACATTTTTGGATGTTTCATTTACATAGCAAAAAAAATAAAAATCCCAGCGGTGAATAAATACCACCAAAATAAAGCTTTATCTGTCTCAAAAAAATGGTAAAAAATTAATTTGGGTACAGTGTTGCATGACCGCGCAATTGTCATTCAAAGTGTGATAGCGCTGAAAGCTGAAAATTGCCCTGGTCAGGAAGGGGGTAAAAGTGTCCCGACTGGAAGTGGTTAATCCCACACCCCCTCCAACACATAGGTGATTTCTCTACTTGTTGCTTATGTGCTACATGAATACAGTGGAATACAGTATACCATCTTCTAAACTTTTATAATTCATTTCCACTACCTTCATGTCTATAGCCCCATGTGTTAATCTAAATATTTTATTTTTTTGCTACTCATATATTTCAAAGTATAAACCTACAAATGGCATGTGGCAAAATGTTCCAAAGTAACAATCACAAATGAAAGTGGAGCAGCAATGAGCTTCACTTTCATTTGCGATTGTTACTTTGGAGCATTTTGCCGCATCCCATTTGTAGGTTTATACTTTCAAATATACAAAACACTGTCTCCTTGATTTGTGGAAAGATATTTTATCACCTTTTTCACCTTTTGTCATGTGCATAACAGGTAGTCATTTTAAAGTGCTTCTTTCTGAATATGTTTTTAAATCCAATAAAAGGATCTCTTATTATAGTCATTCCAGGTTCGCAAAAGCCAAGTGATTAGCTCTGTTTGGCAGTTCTAGACAGGATTGCCGACCTCCTAGATAATAATAGTGGAGAAAGAGGCAAGGAAAGCAATTATACTGACAGCTAAGTTAGAAAACGTACAGAAAAAAAAGAGGGGAGGAAACTCTTTGCAGACTTCGCAGAATAAATATCACAAATAATACCACTAAAGTAGAAGCTTTGCCACTTATAGAGGGACTCTGAAAAGATCCATATAAATGTCTTTGATTCAGTAATGATCTTCTCCAAGAGATATTTGGCTTATGCATTAAAGTTTGCATTATTATACATGTTCAGTTATGGTAAGGCCTAATCATCAAAAATTAAAAGAAAACAGTTGCATTCCAACTTAGTGTGTGTAAATCACTGGAATATACGGGAATCAGGGGCGGACTGACAACTCATGGGGCCCCTGGGCAATAGGGGATCATAGGGCCCCTGTGTCCTTGCCCAAACTCAAAAAAGCCTATGAAAAAAGTACCAGAGGCATCTCATGGGGCCTCCTACTGACCCCGGGCCCTCGGGCGGTGCCCGAGTTTCCAAATGGTCAGTCCGCCCCTGACGGGAACCACTGCCAATATCCAAGAAATAAGGGGGATACCGCGTCCTATCAATAGGGAACTTGAGAAGGGACAAATCCTGAACGTTATCATTACCCCATATACACAGTACACCAATATATAAAAGTATACATCAACTTTTTTATTTAACCTAATTCAGTAAGAAGTCAGTGTGGAAATTACAATGTAAATAAGCATAAAGGCCTTACGAATTGGAAACCAGGAATTGCCGCTGTGTCCTCCAGCATGTGTTCCAGCCAAATGGAAATTACGTAACCAAACATTCCACCCTGTGCATTTCATCATTGGTCAGCTTCTGAGGATGTTGCACATCTATGACGAAACAAGTAGGGGTGAACTTCCAGTTACGTCACTCCCGCCAGACTAGAACACATGCTGGAGGGCACAACAGTGGTTCCTGGTTTCTCTAATAACGAAGATGATCCAATCCCCAATCAGCTCTGCGGTAAGCCGGCAGAACCGCCAGCTTCAGTCCCAGCCGGGACAGGAGAGCCCAGAGAGACAACGTAGGGTAGCGGGGGGGGGGGGGGGCGCAGGAGGAGTCAGGAGTGTGCAACATTTGCCACAGTATACAGAATATAGCAGTTAGGATTATGAAAGTAAGTAACATGGAGTGTAATGCAGAGTGCAGAAGTTAGTAGTAAGTAAAGAAAGGTGCAGGGGTCAGTAGTAAGTAGTTCAGAGGTCAGCAGTAAGTAATGCAGTGTGCATGTAAGGGTCAGGCCGGTGACACTCTTCCAGATGGTTCCCCTTCTCATTGGGCACCAAGTGTGGGTCACATGATTAGGTCTATGCCTGGGTCAGTTCTTCTGGGCTACACTAGGCACCTGAGACAGGTCACTGTCTTACACATGGAGTACCTTAACTTAAACAGACGACTGAATTCTAATAAACTCTCTTGATGTAGATATGCATCACTATTTCACTTGCTGCATTTAAGAGGGACACACAGAGCCCTTGCCCTCCCCACATATCCAGCACATCTCCACTACTTCACTCCCAGTAGTGGAATGGGACCTCACTGTCCATTTAGCGTGGACTTCTTGCTTGCACTACTTAACTATTCCTCTGCCATACACAGTGCACAGACCGGGAACCTCTGAGTGCTGATCTGCTCCCATTGCAATGGGAGACAGACCACCTGTGGAGAGGATGTCCCACCTGTCACAGGTACACACTTAATGGCAGGCTGCTTGACTGACTGATGGCTTCTCTAATCCTAGGTAACCACTTGCTATCTTCGTACCACAATGTGTTTACTGACCCAGGTTATAGACCAGGGGTATTGAATTAAAATTCAAGGAGGTCCGGTCACTAAAATTTTCTTCTGGCCAAGGTCTGAATAGGGTGTGCCCATCAGTGTGCCCTCTTACATTATGTGTCACCATCAGAGTGCAACTTTACATCATGTATTCCCATCACATCAGTTGTCCCCATCAGAGTGCCCCTTTACATCAAGTATCCCTATCACATTGCCACCTTACATCAGGTATTCCCGTCAGAGTGCCTCCTTACACTCAAAGTACCCCTTTGTATCATATTTCTCCATCAGAGTGCCCTTTTCCACCATATTCCCCATTAGAGTGCCCCTTTCCATCACATGTGCCCATCAGAGTGCCCCTTTCTACAGTATGTGCCCATTTGTGCCCCCTTAACATAAAATGTGCCCATCAGAGTGCCCTTAACATAAAATGTGCTCATCAGAGTGCCCCTTAACATAAAATGTGCCCATCAGAGTGCCCCTTAACATAAAATGTGCCCATCAGAGTGCCCTTTAACATAAAATGTGCCCATCAGAGTGCCCCTTAACATAAAATGTGCCCATCAGAGTGCCCCTTAACATAAAATGTGCCCATCAGAGTGCCCCTTAACATAAAATGTGCTCATCAGAGTGCCCCTTAACATAAAATGTGCCCATCAGAGTGCCCTTTAACATAATATGTGCCCATCAGAGTGCCCCTTAACATACAATGTGCCCATCAGAGTGCCCTTTAACATAACATAAGGGGCATGCTGATGAGCACATTTTATGTTAAGGGGCACTCTGATGGGCACATTTATATTAAGGGGCACTCCGATGGATGCATTTTATGTTAAGGGATACTCTGATGTGCATATTCTATGTTGTGCTCATCAGAGTGCACCCTAACATAAAATGGGCCTGTCAGAGTGCCCCTTAACTTAAAATGTTAAGGGGCACTCTGATGGGCATGTTATATTAAGGGGCACTCTGATGGGCACATTCTATGTTGTGTCCATCAGAGTACCCCTGTAAGACTACACCTTACCTTGAGAGCAGACAGAAGCTTGCCGGGATCCTTGATGGATGCTTGTGTACAGGCAGGGAGCCGAAGAGACAGAGAGCTGAAAGGGGTGGGGTGCACACGTGATGTTATGTTGCCATGATGACCGCCCTGCTCAGCAGCAGGTCTGTCATGGCAGGCTGAGTGGCAGTGCTGCTGGGGCCGTTAGTGGACCGCGGTCCACCATTTAGTGACCGCTTTTATAGACTATGTGTACCATTACTTGCATACTCTCCTTTAATGACTTCTGACCAGGCAAAAGGCAAGGTTTAAAGGCTTTACTGAAAGGTTCTGAACATAACAAAGTTCAAAGTACAATACAGTTCTTTTCCTACATCCCTAGCCCTATCTAAGTCTTGTGTGCTGCCCCGGAGTACCTGCATAGGTAGAGTCCATTTATGGCTTACTCCATGGTTGGCAGAATCCAGCAGTTGGTACCTTCAGGATGGATTAGTAATCCCCCCACATCGTGGAAGGTTTCAAAAGGTAGGTAACCTCGGTTTCCAGTGTCGGTGGTGGTAACATGCAGCGCACGGGCCAGGAACTCTGGAATCCAGAACTTTCACGCGTAGTACTCAAATACCCCAACTTCTACTGCACTCCTCTTCAAACCACTGTCCCTTTTTACAGGCACAGGACCAGTGGGTCGGACCCAAGAAAGCCTGCCAAAGAAAACCTATCTAGGCTACCATAAGCAACCTGAAGTCGGTAGTACATAATGCACACTGCAGATGTCAGTTGTAAATAATAAAGAGTGTGAGTATGATGAGGGACTGCAGGTAGCAGCATGTCTGGGAGATAGACCCACCCCATCCTTTTCCTCCCCTTCTCCTTCTTCAGTTACAGGTTGCTAATTAGAAAATTCAGACAATGGGGACAACATTAGAGAAACAGGGATGAATCAGGGACCACATTTTCCCCATCATGAAACTGGAGACACTCCAAGGAAACTGGGGATGTCTGGTTACCCTATAAGAAGAATTTTAATTTAAAAAATGATTGTGTGGAGGTTTATATGTGTTGGTTGCCTCATTTTGACTCCTGTGACACAATATTTAAAGAACATTCATTAATTCATACTACTGACTTAGAGAACAGTTTATAGACAAAAAAGAGCAAGGGATTGTTTAAAGTGGTTCTAAAAGCTCAAGGTTTTATACCTTCTCTGTACAGCATCCACCCCCCCCCAGCCCCCCTAATACTCAGCTAAGCCCCCTCTCAATCCAATGGTGCACACTGGAGTCTCGGCTATCCTGGGACTTCCTCCTTTCATTGGCTGAGACAATCACAGCCAGTGAGCCAATGAGGAGAGAGAGGGCGGGGCGAGTCATGGCTTTGTGTGTGAATGGACAGGAAGGAGGGGCCAGAAGCGACAGTGGGGGACCCGAAAAGAGGAGGATCCAGGCTGCTCTGTGCAAAACCACTGCCACAAGTATAGACATGTTTGTTTGTTTGTTTGTTTGTTTTTTAAATGTAAGTCTTTATAATCACTTTAACCTCCTTAGCGGTATTCCCGAGTGTAGCTCGGGGTAAAATTTCTATACCAAGAGCGGTAACCCTGAGCTACACTCGGGCTTACCATGCGGCGTTGCTCAGGGGGTCCCTGCAGCACTTACCTTGTCCTTCGCTCCCGCGATGTGTCCCCTGCAGCATCCCCGGCCATCTCCTCCGGCCGATGCCGGCATCCGGCTTCTGTGTTCCGGTCCCTGTGACGTTGGGACGTACGGGCGCTGGAACCGGTGGGAAATTTGAAATTTTAAAAAAAATTAATTTTTGCTGTCATTGCTGTTTCAATGCATTTCACATACATTTTGTCCCTACTGCTTTGTCCGGCGCCCTGCCTGCATTTTGAATGTTCTTTCTGCCTGGAAACTTAGAAAAGTCCACGGCGTCCAAAAAGCGTCCCTTTACGTCAAAAGCGGTTTTAGAACAGTGATAGTAAATCAGAACCACTTGCAGAATTGAGTGATAATGATTCGTGGGGGACATTTGTCATCAGACACTGAAAACGATTTTGCGACTTTGCTCAGCGATGTGCGAATTTGCCTCTGTATTTCAAATTTCAGTGTTTTTGGTTTGATTATATTATTGAATTAAATTTATTATTATTATATTATTACTTTTTATGATTATTTATTCAATTATAATTTATGATTTCGTGTTTCAAATTTTATCCTACTCGGGATGTTTAATAGACTCTGGTTCGGACAGATTTCAGTGAGTTATTCCTAAAAATTACAGCCAACAATAAAAAACTACATATTTCCATGCAAAAAAATGGTACAGCTTTCAGCACAAAATATCGGAAAGAATCATACCGCCGAGGAGGTTAAGATAGAAAGTCAAGTTCAGGATCTCAGAGATGGAGAAGGCACAGAGTCTGTTGTGAGAGGGGGGAGTGATTGAGCACAGCTGCCAAATTGAAAGAAATGTGTCATAAAAGTCTTCTAGCATGGCAGTTCATTTTTCATGTGCCACGTATATGACTCCTGACCTCCAGGAAATTGAGAAATGGAGATTTTAATGTTTGGGTTATGATTTTTTAATAGCTGTAAATTTGTGTAATATGAGTATACGCCCCCAACATGGGACATTATCGATAGTTTCATGGATGAGAGCCTCCCAGGGATAATTTCAGGGATTGATCATCAAGAGGATTGAGGAATCATAGTATACACCCTTATCCATAGATGGCGAACCTTCATCAGGTCCACTAGATGTGCACCACGTTGCCTGTCTCCTGGCACCCTATTAAACAAGATGCAGGATAAGACAGTATGCACTGTTGCTGGAGTGATATACCAACAAGACATTACTTTAAAGAAGTTTTCAAGCACTTTATTGGTTTTATTGATCTTAGTTTTACAGTGAAAGCAAAAAGGAGGTTTTCGGCTAGAGGAGTTGATTAAGATTAAGTGCAATATAACCTTTTGTCATGAGTTTAGATTTGCAGATGGATTTGAATGCTGAAAGGCCCAGAGGCAAGTCCCGGTACTTGAGTACAAATTCAACAAAAATGCTGTAGCCATAGATAGTGAAAGAGTTTCTTTTTGGAAACATGATTACTGAGGCTGTGGAAAAGTGCAAACCCTGTGCATTGTCAACAAAAAATAGACTATGTTTCAGCCTTGTGTCCTCCATCAGCCAAAATGTTGAGGGTCATCCATCTTTGGTGAATATAGAGGACAATTAAAGAGCTGGAGCAATGGAAGATGCTTTGATGTATAGTTCGCTGAATATTTAATGGAGTCTCAGATGGACAGGGTGTGTATTAGAGCCAGACTAAGAGATTTCGGTTATAGGATTGGGGGGATCCATATAAGAGAAGAGAGGAAAACTGGGTGGACTTCCAACACATCCAAGAGTTGACAGTGGCATGTCTGATTTGGTGTGTAATTGAAACAGGCATAATCTGGGCAGCTTTACAGGAAAGTTATATTAGGAAAGCTAAGACCTCTGCTAAATTTGGATGCTTTACAGAAAAGTTATATTAGGAAAGCTCAGAGCTCTGCTAAATTTGGATCTGTACAGGGTAAGTCTATTTATTCTGGGCCTGGTAGAACCCCAGAATAATTTAAAAATTTAAATGTTTCCGTCTCCACATGGTGGAGAAGGATCTGGGAGTTCTGGTAGATCATAAGGTTAATATTGGCATGCAATGACAAGCTGCAGTTTCTAAAGCCAGCACAATTCTCTCTTGTATTAGGAGAGGTATAGACTCCAGAGAGCGAGATATAATTTTACTCCTGTACTCATTAGTAAAACCTCATCTGGAATATGCAGTTCAGTTTTGGGCACCAATTCACAAAAAGAACATTGGGGTACTGGAGAAAGTACATAGAAGAGCAACCAAACTGATAAGAGGCATGGAGGAGCTTAGCTATGAGGAAAGATTAGAGGAACTGAATTTATTCTTTCTTGAGAAGAGGAGATTAAGGGGGGATATGATCAACATCTATAAATACATCAGTGGTTCATGTAGTGAACTCAGTGTAGAGTTATTCACCCCGAGGTCATCACAGAGGACAAGGGGGCACTCTTTATGTCTGGAGGAAAAGAAATTTAATCTCCAAATATGGAAAGGTTTCTTCACAGTAAGAGCTGTGAAAATGTGGAATAGACTCCTTTAAGAGTTGGTTCTGGCCAGCTCAGTGGATTGCTTTAAAAAAGGCCTGGATTGTTTCTTGGATACACAGAAAGTAACTGGATACTAACATTTATAGGTAAAGTTGATCCAGGGAATATCCGATTGTCTCTCGGGGGATCAGGAAGGAATTTTTTCCCCTGCAGAAGCAAATTGGATCATGCTTTGCTGGGTTTGGCGCTTTCCTCTGGATCAACTATGGGTGTAGGATTATAACTTTTTTTTTGAACTGGATGGACTTTTGTCTTTTTTCAGCCAGACTATGTAACTCTTTGAGTTTGCTAAAAGTGTAAAATATGAGCTGGGACCTGACGCGAAAGTTTCAGATTACTATTTATATTACCGAGCTTATAAATAAATAAAGGAGCAACAAATTAAAAAAATATATATTTATTTTGCTTAATTTTTAAATAAAAGTACTTGAATAAGAAAGCTCGAACTGGTGACAGGGTCCCTTTAAGGGCTCATTCACACCAGAAAAATGTTTCTGCATGTGTGCTGTTGTGTATTTAATGTTAATTTTCATGCATTTGCAGTGTGTTTTTCCTGTATTTTGGGGACTTGTCTGTTTGCATTTTCTTTGAGGTCTCCCCCTTCTTCTTAGGGCTGTTATGTATGCTGTGCTGCATTTACATGGATGTACAGGCATTTGTTTTGCAAAAAAATGCAACTTGATGTACTTTTTTTCACTCCTTAACCTGTTTAAAAAACAGTCAGCTGTTACTGAATTATGCCACTGTGTGAATTCAGAACAGATGCTGCAAAAGTGCTACAACAGACAGGATTTAGTTAATGAAGTGATTAGCACATCTGCTTCTTTACATTCTGACAAGATCCTACCCCTCCCAAAAGCAAATGGAACACATATCACAGCTGCACTTTACTGCAATGGCCTTCTCAGGTTTTGGAAGTTTCCCTGAGGATGGACTCTGGGTAAACTCCTACATGGAAGAAAAATATATTTAAAATATATTTTAAAAATATTCTTCTCAAATATATTGACGTATATTTGATATACTACAATCTTGGCCATATTCAATATATATAAAAAAAATTAAAAAAAAAATAAAAATATATATATATATATACTGCATGTTGAAGTGCGTTTTTTATATATTACAAAATATATGACAAATAGTTTTAAAATATATATTTTTTAAATATATTCTTCATTTTTTTTTAACATTTAACATATATTCTTACATATATTTGTAAATGTATTCCAAAAATGTAGATTAAATGTATTTTTAAAGACACATATTTTTAAAAATATTTTTCATATGTTTTGCAATAATATATGCAATAAAAATGCATTTCAACGTACAGTATATAAATATATATATATATATTTATTGAAATATATTTTGATATATATTGAATATGGCCAAAATTGTAGTATTTCAAATATATGTCAATATATTTGGGAAGAATATTTTTAAAATATGTTTAAAATATATTTTTCTTCCATGTGGGCTGTAGGTTCTAAGGAAGCAATCATTTTTATTTGACCTTCTTTCTCAGATTGTTACCTTGTTATGTTACATTTATAATCATTGTAGAAACTTCTAATTCACTTTTGCAATGCATGTTTCAGGCTACAACAGTTTTGTTTTGTATATGTTGTATATTATTTACTAAAATAAGATTGTAATGTTTAGGAGAAAGGATTCTAAGCCCTGGTTCACACCAGATCTGACTTTGAATCAGTGCGACTTAGACATCTGTGCATGATGTCGCATAGATGACTATGCAAGTCGCAACTGAAATTGCAAAAAGTAGTGCAGAAACTACTACAACGGAGTCAGAGTCTCACTGATTTGGCTCTTCCTCACTGATTTGGCTGATTTGGCTCTTCCTCAGAGCCAGAGGCCTCGAAATGCGTCAGCCTATTGGATGTCTACACTCCCTATTGCGGACTATTACTCAGCGCGGTGTTGACTAAGCTGTTCTTTTATGACGTGCCTTGACTTTATTGTCGTTTGTGAGTACAACACCTATTTTATTTCTTATTAAACATTTTTAATGGTAATCCACTAGGCATGTGCACCCTCTGTTTGGTATGTCCATGGATGGCTGAGGTTTCTATGCTGGGAGCCATTTCACACCAGCATGCGGTACAATTTGGTGTATGCACTACTTTTTGTGGATTACAGTGCGATCTGCAGCCCCTTCAAGTGAATAGACTGCAAAATCACACTGCACAGGAATGGATAGGTATCACACCTAACGTTCCTGTGCGATTCTGGTATGAACCGGCCCTGGATGCACACTCACTGCTCACTACCTGCACAGTGACAGCTATCATAGACAGTTTTTTGGTTTTTAATCCTGATCAGGAGGAAGCAGGACAGGCTACTGATCATGTGACCATTGTAACAGCCAGTCATGGTGGTCACATTATTGGGAAGTATGTACCACACCCTGCTGTAAATACCCATTTAAAGGTACAGGGCAGGAGGGATTGAAACTCAATGATCATGAAGTTTTTTTTTCAAACTGTCTTCAAACTATATCATCTGCCTTGCAGTAAATGGGTCATGGGTTCGATTCCTGACCATGGCACCTCCTGCATGGAGTTTGCATGTTCTCCCTGTGCTTGCATGGGTTTCCTCCGGGTACTCTGGTTTCCTCCCAGACATGCCCAGACACTCCAAAGACATGCTGGTAGGTTAATTGGATCCTGTCTAAATTGTTCCTAGTATGTGTATGTATTAATGTAAGTTAGGGACCTTAGATTGTATGCCCGTTGAGGGTTGGGGACTGATGTGAATGTACAATATATATGTAAAGCGCTGCGTAAATTGATAAGTACCAGTAATAAATAAGTATCCTGTTCTCTTTCTATTGCTTCCTTTGTACGAAACCCCCTGGTGTTCCTACTATTAGCCTCTGTTGTCATATCAAAAATTGACTACACTAGGATGGAGAACACACTTACATAGTTACATAGTTAGTCTGGCTGAAAAAAGGCAAAAGTCCATCCAACTCAACCATAGAAAAAAAAAAAAAAAGTTATAATCCTACACCCAAAGTTGATCCAGAGAAAGGCAAATAAACCAGCAAAGCATGATCCAATTTCCACCTGCAGGGGAAAAAATTCCTTCCTGATCTTCCAAGAGGCAATCAGATATTCCCTGGATCAACTTTACCTATAAATGTTAGTATCCAGTTATATTCTGTGTATCTAAGAAAGAATCCAGGCCTTTTTTTAAGCAATCCACATAGCTGTCCAGAACCAACTCTTGAGGGAGTCTATTCCACATTTTCACAGCTCTCACTGTGAAGAAACCTTTCCGTGTTTGGAGATTAAATTTCTTTTCCTCCAGACGTAAAGAGTGCCCCCTTGTCCTCTGTGATGACCTCAGGGTGAATAACTACACCGAGTTCACTATATGAACCACTGATGTATTTATACATGTTGATCATATCCCCCCTTATCCTCCTCTTCTCAAGAGAGAATAAATTCAGTTCCTCTAATCTTTCTTCATAGCTGAGCTCCTCCATGCCTCTTATCAGTTTGGTTGCCCTTCTCTGTACTTTCTCCAGTTCCCTAATGTTCTTTTTGTGAATTGGTGCCTAAAACTGAACTGCATATTCCAGATGAGGTCTTACTAATGATTGTACAGGGGTAAAATGATATCTCTCTCTCTGGAGTCTATACCTCTCCTAATACAAGAGAGGATTTTGCTCGCTTTAGAAGCCGCAGGTCAGTTCTCTAGACGTGCTTGAAATTCAGCCTGCTCTCCTCCAATAATCAGACTTGTCCTGACATGCCTTATCCCCCCCCCCTCCCCCGCAAAGTCATTCACTGGGAATACCAGTGTGCTGATGTTTCTTCACCCCCCTCTCTCTATGCAGCTGAGAACAGAATGTATGTGATCATGAAAAAGGGGGGAAAAAGGTATTTATAATTTTCTTTATATTTATACACAAATATTTACCTTTCATTTCTATTTTAAACTGATTAGGTTATTTTGCAAGGTGAGGGCTTGCATATACTTTAACACTGACCGTGTATCGTGTGATGGTGCCTGCTGTATTCAGCTGCAATCTGATGTCCTGTGCCTCTAGATACCCCTGCAGCTGTGATGTTCTGGTGCTGCGGGGTCATGAGCAGCTGCACCTGTGACAGGCACTCGTCAAGTGCCAACTATACCCATCCCTTCCCCCCCTTTGCTCCATTCAAAGAAGCTGTACTACTGTACTATGGATTCCAACAATCAAGAGCATTCCATGATTGGAGGATGTAGACCTTATCCGCCGTCCTCTATTCTGATGACACGGCTTTTATGAAAGGAACATGAGGGCAGAAAGGGCAGGCATAGCTAGCAAATACCTAGATGAAATATTAAGCTGTACTTTCTGCCCTGCTTGCTGGACTACAAAACTCCACCTATCCCCTTAAGTGTTTGTCCACACACTGTGTGCAGGGAAATAATCTTGGGGAATGTAGTTCCAAGGGCCTATCTTAGTCTTGGTTCACACTTCTGCAAACCTGAAAGTCGCGTGACTTACACTGCAAATTTGCCAGGCAACTTGAGTACTACTTTGAAGCAACTCTGAAGCAAGTTTCAGGGAATGCCTGGGTAATCGTTCTGTAATGTCGGATCCAAATCACATCAATATAGATGAGGATCCGACTTGGAGGCGACTTTTATTAAAGTATATGGGCATAAGTCGGATAGAAGTGACCTTGAAGTAGTACAGGAACATTTTCTAAAGTTGGAACTACTTCAGTAGTGCTAATTACCATTTGCCGGCCGCCCTATGGCCGAATGGCGGCCGGCAAATGTCATCAGCGTTCCGGGTGGACGCCATATGGCGTCCTCCCGCACATGCGCAGATCGCGCTCCTGCAGAGCCGCGCAGCGGCGCGATCTGTCACCGGCCGTGTACCTCGGACACAGCCGATGACAGATCTGAGTACCGGCCCCCGTTGCCGGTACCATGTGACCTGCTGTGACCAATCACAGCAGGTCACATGACAGTTGTATACAATGGATGGCTTCATTCATGCCATCCATTGTATACTAGTGTCTAGCTGTGAATGGTCACAGCTAAGCACATGCACATGTCATGTGATTAGCTGTGGCCAAATCACAGCTAAGCACAAAAAAAAACAAAAAAACCCTGAATGAATCAATGTCATTCAGGTGAATGCTTGCTTATAGCAAAGTATCTCTTTGCTATAAGCAAATTGTGTAAAAAAAAAAAAAAATACTGATCACTTCCCCAAAGTAGTACAATGTTACTATGGTAACATTGTACTACTTTGGTCATAGTGAAATATGAAAAACAATTCTTAAAAAAAAGAAAAAAAAAATTAATTAAAAAAAAAAAAATATATATATCTTTTTTTTTTTTCATACTGTCACCAGTCAGTGTCCCTGATCACCGCCATGCCAGTTATATGATGACGCTGTACTGCACTGGTGACAATATGTAAAAAAAAATAGTGAAATTAATTTTTTTAATTTTTTCATTTTCCGAATAATTATGACGAAGAAATACAACTTCAAAAAACTCGCCATGCCTCTTATGAAGTATGTCGGACTGTCTACTCTGCAAAAAGGGGTCATTTGGGGGATATCTGTACTGTTCTGACATTCTGGGACCTCAAGAAATTAGATTGGCCGTCAGTACTTCAGGATTGATCAATATTCAGATCTATACCATAGTTTGTGAACTCTATAACTTTCCTACAAACTAAAAAATACATCCTAATTTGGGTTATTTTCACCAAAGACGTAGCAGAATACATCTTGGCCTAAATTTATGAAGAACAATTATTTATTTGCAAACTTTTATAACAGAAACAAAGAAAAACGTGTGTTTTTTTCAAAAATTTTTTTGGTCTTTTTTTGTTAATTTAGCAAAAAATAAAAACCCCAGCGGCGATTAAATACCACCAAAAGAAAGCTCTAGGTGTGTGAAGAAAATTATAAAAGTTTAGTTTGGGTACAATGTTGTATGACCGCGCAATTGTCATTCAAAGTGTGAGAGCGCTGAAACCTGAAAACTGGCCTGGGCAGGAAGGTGTAAAATTGCGCGGTATTGAATTGGTTAAGACAGCTCTCATTGACTAACATTGGATTTCACATGTCATGCGACTTGGGGTCTCACATGTCAGATCCCAAGTCGCGGTAAGTTGCACCGAGCCTTAGTAGGAATTAATTTCATAGCAGCCACCTGTGCAATAATTTTACAGGCCTGGTGATGATGTCATAGAGAGAATTAAAAGATTTTACTTGCCACAGGAACAAGGTAAATGAAAAAATAATAATGCTGGGACATGACCTAGAGGGAAGAAAGAGGTTTGAGAATAAATTTGGGCATACACTTTAACATTGGAAATTATTCTGGCCGTGGTGCTTACATTTATGTATTATTATTTATTACAGGTACTTATATAGAGCTGTAAATTTACACAGCGCTTTACATGTATATTGTATATTCACATCAGTTCCTAACCCTCAAGGGGCGTACAATCTAAGGTCTCTAACTCACATTCATACATACACATACTACGGCCAATTTAGACAGGAACCAATTAACCTGTCAGCATGTGTTTGGAATACAGTGGACTTGCTGTTTCTTGAATTTAGCACACCAGCCCTGACTTAAATCTTGCATGCATTTCTGTGAGTGATTAGTACTAGGTCTATCTAGTCACATGGCACTCTTCTCAGACACCTGATACCCATGTGCTAGGTAAAAGAATGCCCTCGTTCCCATTATTCGGAGTGCTCCATCCTAAATTTTGTGATTGGTGATCATGTATTTGGTTCCTGGACATGGCCGGATATAGGTGAGTGCTGGAGTGGGCTGTGCCCACCCAGATGTCACTTGCACCCTGTCCTCAATGCCCCCTGCCCACCTCAAACACTGTGCCTGACTGCTGAGCTTCTTCTCCTATACCTGCACACAGAGAAGGCACAGGCATCAGAGCTCCTGGTCACACAGCACATAGCTGTGAGTTCAGATTCCTACATACAGCCACGATCTGTACAATACAGTGTGGGGTGTGTACATAGTGGAATAATAAGTGGGGGAAATGTAAAGTGGGCGGGATTGCTGGAGAAATGGGTGGGGCATGAGGTAAGCAGCTCAGGGGTGGAGCAATGACGTGAGCTGCATGCTGTTTGGAAGGGGAGAGAGAAGGTGAGAGTGGACAATGGAGGACAGGTGTGTTGGTCTGCTGAGTATGGGGCTAGGGTTGCCCCCTCATCCCTTTAAAACCGAACAGATATTAATTACACAGGTTCTGGGGCTGATTAAGGTGGTAATTAAACTCACTTAGTGCCTTATGTGCATTAAATTAGCCTCAGAACCTGTGTAATTAACCACCTCCCGTCTGGCGGTTGTATACAAACGGCCGGATGGCGGCAGTGCAGGGTCGAGTGGCCGTCTATAAACCAGGGAGCGCGCAGCACCGCAATCCAGTGCCCGCTGTGTCCTTCGGACACAGTGGAACACCGATCGTCGTACAGGTAATATGTGCGAGGTCCCGATCATGTGATCACTGATTGGCCAATCAGTGATCATATGCAGAGTAGTAAGCAAGATGTCACTTCTGACATCATTGCTTACTACGTGTGAAATCTGTGAATGATCACAGAGGTCATATGGTACAAGGCTATTCACAACAGCCTTGTACCATGTGACAAGCTGTGACCAATCACAGCTCACACAGTAGTTCTCAATGCTACAAGAATGCAGCCAGAGAGAAGGAGAAATTATTGCTTTTACAGCCTTTATGGGTGTAAAAGCAATCAGTGTAAAAAAAAAAAAAAAATCTTCATCACCCCCACAAGTAGTATAATCTCACTATGGTGACACTGTACTGCTAGGGTGACAGTATGTAAAAAAAACAAAACATAAGTAATAATATAAAAAAATAAAATTAAAATGTAAAAATTTTTTTTAAAAATTATAATTTTTGGTTATAAACTAATTTGTTTTTTTTTTTTTACTAAAAAGATAACGGAATAAATTTTGGCCAAGATTTATGATGAAATATTATTTATTTGCAAAATTTTATAAGAAAAACACTTTTTTTTCAAAATTTTTTGACTTTTTCATTTACATGGCAAAAAAAATACAAATCCCAGTGGTGAATAAATACCACCAAAATAAAGCTTTATCTGTCTCAAAAATATGCTAAAAAATTCATATGGGTACAGTGTTGCATGACCGTGCAATTGTCATTCAAAGTGTGATAGCACTGAAGGCTGAAAATTGACTTGGACAGGAAGGGGGTAAAAGTGTCCGGACTTGAAGTGGTTAATGTGTGTTCGGTTTTAAAGGGATGAAGGGGCAACCCTAAATGGGGCAGTTATGTCTGGGGTGGGGAGGGCAGACATCATCACATCCAGTGTGTTGTCAGGTCACAGCAAGGGGCAGAAATACTGTCTGTATTCTGCCAGACAAGTCATCCCTCATTATTGTTCCTCCAGTTTTCTCCACTCAGCCCCATGATGTATTTGTGGCATTATATTACATGCTATGGAGCTCTGATACACATCCAGCATTCCTGCTGTCTGCAGATATATATACCATCACCCTGCTGTTATAACGTTTATATTATATCCTTCTTTATGTCATCCTTTTTTTTTTTTTTTGGTTGGACTGGATGGACTTTTTTCAGCCAGACTTACTCTGTAAGTAACTATCTCACCTCCCTAACATGTCTGCATTTATAACATCAGGGTGGTGCCATATTACTAATTTGTGTAATAATCCCTGTAGTGTCCCCAGCTACTATAGAGGAATCTAACCTTCCTGATGTTATAGAATGATGATATAACTCATCCGTATATTATTTATTACAGGTACTATATTATTTAGCACTGACAATTTACATATGCCGTAGATTTTATATTCATATCAGTCCTTGCCCCAAGGAGTTTACAATCTAAGGTGCTGACATCAAATGCATTCACAGGCCAATTTTTAGAAAGGAGACAATTAACCTACCAACATATGCTACCAGGCACAGGGAGAATATGAAACACAGTTAATGCCCAGGTTGGGATTCAAACCAAGGACCCCAGTGCTGCAAAGCAGGCGTGCTAAGACCTAAACCACTATGCTACTCCCTACCTATAACTCATCTGTATGTTATGCCTTATAGTGGATATAAGCTTTCTGATGTGTCTGTCACTACTGGTATGATGTTATAATTCCTAATGCACTTGTAATGAATTGTATCGTAGCTGTACTCCCTGCTTTTTTTGGGTTTATTCATATGGCTTTAAAAAAACATATTTAGTCTTGGTTCACACTAGTGCAACCTGAAAATCGTGTAACTTACAGTGCGACTTTGCTAGGCAGCTTGAGTACTACTTTGAAGCAAGTCTGAAGCAACTTTCAGGGAATGCCTGGGTAATCTTCCTGTAATGTTGGATCCAAATCACATCAATCTTGATGAGGGTCCGACTTGGAGGCGACTTCTATTAAAGTCTATGGGCACAAGTCGGATAGAAGTCACCTTGAAGTAGTACAGGAACCTTTTCTAAAGTAAAAGTGACTTCAGTAGTGCTAATTAAGACAGCTCTCATTGACTAACATGAGATTTTACATGTCATGCGACTTGGGGTCTCACAAGTGTGAATCGAGTCTTACAAGCAGATCCTATTTACAGATCTGAATGCAGCTGCAATGTTTTCAATGGAGACATTTACACAGGTGCATAAACATGCAGATCAGTAAGGCTTCTTTCACACTTCTGTGGTGCGGGTTACCCGCACCACAGGTGCAGCGCAGCTTACCCGCGTGTTTACAATGAGTATGCTGCACTTTCCTATAGAGTTATATTGTGTACTACGTGTTTTGTGGGCTTTTTGAATGTGCAACAAAACTCTTGCAATGGGCTGTATAAAAAAAAATGCACATGTTCGCACATAAAAATGCCTCTCGCTTTTCTTGGGTTGTGTCCTACAAGCATACACACATATGTGCACTCATTTGCAAGTAAAATAGCTTGCAGCCCGCCAATGAGTGCCTTCTCTCTGTATGGGATTTCCGGCAAGACGAATTGCAAATAGAAGTGCGCATGCGCATAGGAACATCCGGAGAAGAGTGGTCGGTTGTGCGCATGCGCGCAGAAATGCACAATCGCGCACACGTACGTGCACACGCACGGCAAAGATTGGCGCCAGATGGGCTATTTAAAGAGTGTCTCTGCCCATGTTAGTTGCTGACTGGTCTTCAGCTCCCCTGTGTCCTGCGTGTTCCTGTGTGATTCATTTGTTGCTGACCGGGCTTGTTCTTGACCAGACTCTGATTACTCTCCTGATGGATACAGCTTCCTGACTTTGGCTCTGCTCCTGACCTTGGCTTCCCTTCAGATTCTGTACCGTGCTGCCTGACTGTTGATGACCCTGGCTATCCCTATGACACTGCTCCTGTCTCTTACCCTCACTACCTGCTTTGGTTTGGTGCATGCCTGGCAATCTACAAGACCTGCTCTGCTTGTTACTACTGTGCCTGAATCAGAGGATCATCAGTCTTCCAAGGTCATCATCTGCAAGAGCTGCAAACAACAACTACTGGCGCTCTTGTCCCCCTGGTCCCTAGACTCCCTCTGTTCCAACTCCAGTGGGGTCAGGGCTAGTGACACAAGTAAGGCAGACCTCGTCATTTCAGTCTCACATCAGGTACAAGGCACTCTCATTCCTGCACTACACACAGCCTAGGCACAGGCAGCAGAGCTCCTCCTCCCCGCACAGCACATACTGTAGCTAAGTTTGGATTCTTTTACACACAACCTCAATCTGCACAATGTGCCAGAATGGGAGTAGAAGTTTTGTTGAGTGTCCTGGCAGCAGCGACCCTTGTCCTTCATTCTGCTGACCTTGTCTTTGGCTCAGCTGACCTCTGTAAACTGCCCTAATGACCCCTGTCCTTCTCCCTTCTGACTCCTGTCCCCCGCCCAGCTGACCCCTATATACTGCTCTGCAAACTACTGACCCTATCCTCTGCCTAGCTGACACTCCCATCCTCTGCCCCCCTGACATTTTTTACTGTACCCTCACATCAGACAGGCTAGATCCAGGCCTGTTCTTGAAGGTGATTTACAAATTTCTGATGGTATCACTAAGGCATAACATCCTATTTATAATCTCTGCTGGAATTTCAAGTCAGCAGCCACCCACTCTGCAGGTGGAATTTTTGGAAGTTGTTTTTCTACTGGAAACAATTTCAACTTTCAGGAAACATTGTCTTACATTGTACACACTAGAGGTTAGTCTATTGCTGTCTTCCTCTTCACAGAGTGCATTTGCTTTTCTCACCAACCATGTGTCTTCCACTCATCTGATGTTAGCAGAAGCTACACCTACATTTACTGAGGGGAAATGGACACACTGGAAGCAATAGAGACCAATCTGTTAAAATTCTCCAGGCAAATCAAATAATGTAGTAATGGCCATCTTCCATGAGACTCAGGTCATCTGTATGGTGATGAAGGTGAAGACACATGTGACGTGTTTAGAAAGAACCTGAAACAGGAAGTGAGGATAGGAGACTTCTGAACTCTAATGTATGAATGCTGTGCTGGTTGGAAGTCTGGCCTTTTATAGGAGTTGGATGCTGAAATGAGACATGGAGGAGACAAGGGGAGGGTCCTCAGGACCCTGGGACTTAGTTCAAATGCTGGGACAGTTCTGTGGAGACAGGGATGCTTGGGAGGTATGAATACCTTTTCTCCAAGGTAATCTGTGAGTTCCCTTGTCTATGCTAACATCTTTTGCTGGTCTTCTTCCCAGTTTGCCATTTGGCCATCTTGATTGGCTGGCCCAGAATGGCAAAAGTTCAGTGCACATACATGGGAGTAAAAGCAGAAATAAAATCTAAAAAACAAACAGGTGCTGGGGGTAAATGGGTAAGCAGTGCAGGAAAAGGTGGGAGTGCAGTCCTGAACAGTGCTGTAAAGAGGTGAGCAGTACTGCTAATAGGTGCTGGGTGTGCTGAGGTAAGAAGTCCTTGAAAATGGTAGCAGAGATGTTCTGAAAAATGAGTGCTGGAGGAGCAGAGACTAGTAATGCATTTTAGCTGCTTTCATAAAACAAGTAAACAACTTGTTAATATACAAATTATAAACCATACACAAATTATATTGGGCCAGACAGCACTTATAACATAAACCGCTTTAAACGTATATTGTGCAAGTTATATACAAACAAAATAAATAAATCATAAAAATGTCCACATATTTTGTTAGGCTCTGCGTGCTTATACCTAGTCACACATGCTCAGAAGAAACCATCGTGCATTGTGCCACTCCACCATACACCGCGCTCACCAGATCATATTGACCCCTTGTATAGTACAAGAAAGTCAAAAAGTGCTTCCTGGTTTCTCTAATACCACAGCGATGAACAAAGATGATCCAGTCCCCAATCAGCTCTATGATAAGCCAGCAGAACCGCCAGCTTCAGTGGCAGGTTCCCCGCTAGGACAGGAGAGCCCAGAGAGGCACCAGAGGGCAGGGGGGCAATTCGGGAATGACCCCTCCCGTCACCTTTAAAAGTGATCCAGGGCATAATTAGCCACTAGGATGGCTACATTACAGAAATCGCCAGCCATAAAAAAACAACACCAGGTTGATGCATGTAGCTGCAGACATCATCCCAGTATTACCACTGAAAGTCCAAGACATCATATGAAATCTTATCTGCAGGAAGTGGTTAACAATGTAGTCATTGGAAAGGTATGTATAGCATCTTATTTTTTACAGGGTGTGCTTTTTAGTGACAAATTCACTTTACATTCTTTTGATCTCTGCTTTCTGTATGCTGGGTGTGCAAGGGTCTTAAACAAATGACACAGTTTATAGAATACAGCAGTTAGGATTATGCAAGTAATGCGGAGTGTAATGCAGAGTGCAGAGATTAGTAATAAGTAAAGAAAGGTGTAGGGGTCAGTAGTAAGTAATGCAGAATTCAGAGCTCAGCAGTAAGTAATGTAGTGTGCATGTAAAGGTCTGGTGGAAATCACTCTTTTTTTGTTCTCCTCCTTATTGGGCACCAAGTGTGGGTCACATGAGAGGTCTACTCTGGGTCAGTTCTTCTGGGCTACACTGGCCACCTGAGATGGGTCACTGTCTTACACATTGGGTACCTTTACTTGAACAGACAACTGAATTCCAATATACTCTCTTGATGTTGATATGCATCACTATTTTACTTGCTGCATTTAAGAGGGACACACAGAGCCCTTGCCCTCTCCACATATCCAGCACATCTCCACTACCTCACTCCCATTAGTGGAATGGAACCCCACTGTGCATTTAGCGCAGACTCCATGTGTGCACTACTTAACTCTTCCTCTGCCGTACACAGTGCACAGACCGGGAATGCTGATCTGCTCCCATTGCTATGGAAGACAGACCGCCAGGGGAGATTTGTCAACAACACTCTCTTGCTTCAAGGATGTCTCACCTGTCACAGGTACATACTTATCTGCAGGCTGCTTGACTGACTGATGGCTTTTGTTACCCTAGGTAACCACTTGCTGTCTTCATACCAGAATGTGTTTACTGACCCAGGTCATAGACTATGTGTACCATTACTTGCATACACTCCTTTAATGACTTCAGACCAGACAAAAGGCAAGGTTTAAAAGCGTTACTGAAAGGTTCTGAACATAACAAAGTTCAAAGTACAATACAGTTATTTTCCTACATCCCTAGTCCCTATCTCAGTCTTGTGTGCTGCCCCGGTGTACCTACATAGGTAGACTCCATTTATGGCATACTCCATGGTTGGCAGAATCCACCAGCTGGTACCTTCAGAACGGACTAGTAGTCCCCCCGCATCATGAAAGGCTTGGAAAGATAGACCTCGGTCTCCGGTGTCGATGGTGGTGACATGCAGCGCACAGGCCAGGAACTCTGGAATCTGGAACTCTCACGCGCAGGACTCGGATACCCCAACTGCTACTGCTCTCTGTTTCAAGCCACTTTCCCTTTTTACAGACACAGGACAAGTGGGTCGGACCCAAGAAAGCCCGCCAGAGAAAACCTGGGAAATAATATTAACACTAACCCTCCTATCCAGGGCAGCACCTATCTAGGCTACCATAAAGCAACCTGAAGTTGGTAGTATGTAATGCACACTGCAAATGTCAGTAGTAAATAATGAAGAGTGTGAGTATGATGAGGGACTGCAGGTAGCCCTTCCTCTTCCTCCTCTTCCCTTCCTTCAGTTACAGGCAGCTAATTAGAAAATCCAGACAATGGGGACAACATAAGAGAAACAGGGATGAATCAGAGACCACATTTTTCCCATCATGAAACTGGGGACACTCCAAGGAAACTGGGGACGTCTATAAAAAGAATTTTAATTTTAAAAATGATTGTGTGGAGGTTTATATGTGTTTGTTGTCTCTTTTTGACTCTTGTGACACAGTATTTAAAGAACATTCATTAATTCATACTACCGGCTTAGAGATCAGTTTATAGATAAAAAAGAGCAAGGGATTGTTAACCGTGGTTCTAAAGGCTCAAGGTTTTTTACCTTCATGCATTTTAGGTGGGCTTTTTTGTGCATGGGCTTTAGGAGAGGCTTCCTTCGTGGAAGACATCGATGCATGTCATCCCTCTGCAGTGTATCTTGTATTGTGTCATAGGAAACAATCACCCCAGTTTGGCTTTCTACTTCTTTAGCTAACTGCAGTGAACTTAAGATTTTCTTCAATCCTTCTCATCAGAAGACGTTCCGGTTAACTTCCATGGACGGCCTGGACGTCTCTCTGTGAGATGGTTGCAGTTCCATCTTTGTTAAATTTTTGTATCACTCTTGCTACAGTATTCTGATTGATACAGTAAGTAAAGCATTGCTGATCTTCTTGTAGCCTTCACCTTTCTTGTGTAAATAAATTATTTTACTTATTATTTATTTATTTCAGGTACTTATATAGGCTGATCTTCTTGTAGCCTTCACCTTTCTTGTGTAAATAAATTATTTTACTTATTATTTATTTATTTCAGGTACTTATATAGCGCCGCCAATTTACGCAGCGCTTTACATATATTGTACATTCACGTCAGTACCTAACCTTCAAGGGGTGTACAATATAAGGTCCTTAACTTACATTCATACATACACATACTAGGGCCAATTTATACAGGATCCAATAAACCTATCAGCATGTCTTTGGAGTGTGGGAGGAAACTGGAGGAAACCCACGCAAGCACAGAGAGAACGTGCAAACTCCAGGCAGGTGGTTTTCTTTCTCAGGTCTTGTGACATTTCTCTTCCATGTGGTGCCATTGCTGACAGCAGGAATTAGGAAGGGGTGTTCTTTGTTAAGTAAGACCCTTTTAAAATCAAATGTCTGCTGGACACCTATTTCATGAATAATTAGACTCACCTGTAGTTGAATTCTTGTTAATTAGGATTTTGTTGTCTAAAATTTAGCTTTGTTCCTAAGAATTTTATTGGGGTGTATTTAGTTTTTCAACATGGTCTTGAATGAATTTGTTAGGAAAAATACTTTTCTGTGTGTGCAAATGAACAAATCCTGTTTGCAATCAATGGCCCACATATGTGGGAGTGTTTTGTAGTATAGTGTCCCACCGAAAACGTTGATTCTGAAAGGAAAGTAAAGGTTTTCTGACAAATCTGTTGGGGTGTACTCCTTTATGCTGAGCATTGTAAGAGAAGAAAGGAAAACTGGGTGGACTTCCAGCACACCCAAGAGTTGACAGTGGCATGTCTGATTTGGTGTGTAATTGAAACAGGCATAATCTGAGCAGCTTTATAGGAAAGCTATATTAGGAAAGCTCAGACCTCTGTTAACTTTGGATCCGTACTAGGTAAGTCTTTTCATTCTGTGCCTGGTAGAGCCCCAGATTAATTTAAACATTTGCTGAAAGTGTAAAATATGAGCGGGGACCTGACACAGAAGTTTCAGATTACTATTTATATTGCCGAGCTGTTAAATAAAGGAGGAAGTGACAAATCAAAAAAATACATATTTATTTTGCTTCATTTGTGAAAAAAAATGATAAGAATAAGAATGCTTGAACTGGTGACAGGGTCTCTTTAGGGCCCATTCACACCAGAAAACATTTTCTGCATGTGTGCTTTGTGCATTTAATGTGTATTTTCATGCATTTGCAGTGTGTTTTTCCTAAGTGTTTTGGGGGATTGTCTGTTTGCATCTCCTTTGAGGTCACCCCATTCTTCATTGGGCTGTTATGTGTGCTGTGCTGCATTTACATGAATGTACACGCATTTGTGTTGCAAAAATATGCAACTTGATGTACGTTCCTTAACCTATTTATAAAACAGTCAGCTGTTTCTGAATTCTGTCACTGTATGAATTCAGAACAGATGCTGCAAAAGTACTACAACAGACAGGATTTAATTAATGAAGTGATTAGCACCTCTGCTTCTTTATCTACTGACAAGCTCCTACTCCTCCCCAAAGCAGATGGGACAACTACAGTGCCTTGAAAAAGTATTCATACCCCTTGACATTTTCCACATTTTGTCATGTTACAACCAAAAATGTAAATGTATATTATTTGGTTTTTTATGTGATAGACTAACACAAAGTGGCACATAATTGTGAAGTGGAAAGAAAATGATAAATGTTTTTCAAATTGTTTTACAAAGAAATATCTAAAAAGCGTGGCGTGCATTTGTATTCAGTCCCCCCTGAGTCAATACTTTGTAGAACCACTTTTCGCTGTAATTATAGCTGCAGGTCTTTTTGGGTATGTCTCTACCAGCTTTGCACATCTAGAGAGGGACATTTTTGTCCATTCTTCTTTGCAAAATAGCTCAAGCTCTGTTAGATTGGATGGAGAGCGTCTGTGAACAGTAATGTTCAAGTCTTGCCACAGATTCTCAATTGGATTTAGGTCTGGATTTTGACTGGCCCATTCTAACACAGGAATATGTTTAGATCTAAACCATTCCGTTGTAGCTCTGGCTGTATGTTTAGGGTCGTTGTCCTGCTAGAAGGTGAGCCTCTGCCCCAGTCTCAAGTCTTTTGCAGACTCTAACAGGTTTTCTTCTAAGATTGTCCTGTATCTGGCTCCATCCATCTTCCCATCAACTCTGACCAGCTTCCCTGTCCCTGCTGAAGAAAAGCATCCTCACAACATGATGCTGCCACCACGTTTCACGAAGGGGATGGTGTGTTCATGGTGATGTGCAGTGTTAGTTTTCTGCCACATAGCGTTTTGCTATTAGGCCAAAAAGCTCAAATTTGGTCTCATCTAACCAAAGATGTAAAAAAACTGAAAAAAAGCCTCCTGCACTGATATGGAAATAAACCCTACTTCATAGCGGCCAACACCCTATAGTGATAACCAATCAACTAAATAAAAAGTAATATAGTAAATGGTGCAGCGCTAACTAATACAAATAACTAAACATATAATATATAATATAATAAAGTGCTATAAATGTGATAACACAAATAAAAGTGAACAACACTGGTGTAAGGGTCACCTTGATGACCTAAAATAGTGATAAACACACAGAATATCCAATAAATAAACTCATGTTAAGTGTCCTTATTCGTACTCAAAAAAACTAATAAACCAAACACTTATAAGTCCATAAATCACAAATATTAAGTGTTCTCAAAATCATGCAATAAGTGATAAGTGATAGCTTCATGCAAGTGCCAGCACACTTTAAATCCACTCCAGCTGCAGTGCCTCCTCACCTCCTATACTTGACCCCAAAGGGCCAAACAAGCATTCAGGATCACTCTGGATCCTTTACATCACCTGTTGATCACTCTCCAGAAAGCCAAGGATTATCAACGATCTCCTGTTCCTCCTCCGATACTTCCTCCTCTGCCCTTAGTCAGGTGCTCTGTGGGGTGTATTACTCACAATACCAGTGAATAATAAAAAAGATCCTCCTTAGTGTAGTATTTAATGCAGTCTTTTTATTAAAAATGAAAGAAGTACACTCACATGAACATGCAGTCTCTTCCTCCTTCTGTGTGTGGGTATGCTGCATCCATGTGGTATGTGGTATGCTGCATCCATGTGGCTGATTTGGAAAGAATTTATTTGCAAATTATGGTGGAAAATAAGTATTTGGTCACCTACAAAGAAGCAAGATTTCTGGCTCTCACAGACCTGTACCTTCTTCTTTAAGAGGCTCCTCTGTCCTGCACTCATTACCTGTATCAATGGCACCTGTTTGAACTTGTTATCAGTATAAAAGACACCTGTCCACAACCTCAAACAGTCACACTCCAAACTCCACTATGGTGAAGACCAAAGAGCTGTCGAAGGACACCATAAACAAAATTGTAGACCTGCACCAGGCTGGGAAGACTGAATCTGCAATGGGCAAGCAGCTTGGTGTGAACAAATCAACTGTGGGAGCAATAATTAGAAAATGGAAGACATACAAGACCACTGATAATCTCCCTCGATCTGGGGCTCCACGCAAGATCTCACCCCGTGGGGTCAAAATGATCACAAGAACGGTGAGCAAAAATCCCAGGACCACACGGGGGGACCTAGTGAATGACCTGCAGAGAGCTGGGACCAACGTAACAAAGGCTACCATCAGTAACACACTATGCCGCCAGGGACTCAGATCCTGCAGTGCCAGACGTGTCCCCCTACTTAAGCCAGTACATGTCCGGGCCCATCTGAAGTTTGCTAGAGAGCATCTGGATGATCCAGAAGAGGATTGGGAGAATGTCATATGGTCAGATGTAACCAAAATAGAACTGTTTGGTAGAAACACAACTCATCGTGTTTGGAGGAGAGAGAATGCTGAATTGCATCCAGGGAACACCATACCTACTGTGAAGCATGGGGGTGGCAACATCATGCTTTGGGGCTGTTTCTCCGCAAAGGGACCAGGACGACTGATCCATGTACAGGACAGAATGAATGGGGCCATGTATCGTGAGATTTTGAGTGCAAACCTCCTTCCATCAGCAAGGGCATTGAAGATGAAACGTGGCTGGGTCTTCCAACATGACAATGATCCCAAGCATACCGCCCGGGCAACGAAGGAGTGGCTTCGTAAGAAGCATTTCAAGGTCCTGGAGTGGCCTAGCCAGTCTCCAGATCTCAACCCCATAGAAAACCTTTGGAGGGAGTTTAAAGTCTGTTTTGCCCAGCGACAGCCCCAAAACATCACTGCTCTAGAGGAGATCTGCATGGAGGAATGGGCCAACATACCAGCAACAGTGTGTGCCAACCTTGTGAAGACTTACAGGAAACGTTTGACCTCTGTCATTGCCAACAAAGGATATATAACAAAGTATTGAGATGAACTTTTGATATTGACCAAATACTTATTTTCCACCATAATTTGCAAATAAATTCTTTCCAAATCAGCCAACGTGATTGTCTGGATTTTTTTTCTTATTTTGTCTCTCATAGTTGAGGTCTACCCATGATGCCAATTACAGGCCTCTCTCATCTTTTTAAGTGGGAGAACTTGCAGAATTGGTGGCTGACTAAATACTTTTTTGCCCCACTGTAGGATGTTATGACTTAGTGATACCACCAGAACTTTGTGAATCACCTCCAGAAACCAAATACATGATCACCAATCAGAAGATTTAGGATGGAGCACTCCGAATAAAGGAATGAGGGCACTCTTTTACCTAGCACATGGGTATCAGGTGTCTGAGAAGAGTGCCATGTAACTAGATAGACCTACAGTAGTAGTAATCACTCACACAAAACATAATGGACTAAGGCAGGCCACAGATTATGCAGTTTTCTTTCCTTCCACCATGTGTGGAAGGAGAGAAAGTTGCTTGGTTCCCCCTTCAACGCACTCAGTGTTAATAGCGGAATCCCTACTGCAGCACTATTGTGTTCTGCATGTGGGGAGCTTTCCTTGCTGGCAGAAAACAATAATCAGTATTGTGGCTATAGCCAGCGGCACTAATTGCTTGGGAAAACCAAAACAGGCTGGTTGTATTCCATAGCCCTCTCCCTGCCTTATCTCACTAATTATCCAAGTTTAAAGGATAAGTTCACCTTTAATAACAAGTTAAATTTTACACCCATATTCAGGTTGTTATTCATGTAATATGTTACGATCGGACTGGCCTCTGCACCCCCCCTCCTCCGATCCCCATTGTGACAGCTAGTGGGGATCTTCTCCTCCCCGCTGTCACAATTTAAAAGCAACATGGCCGTGTGGGGCTCTGCCCACCTGTTTGCATCACTCATTCACAGCATTCTGTGAATAAGAAGACTACAAGTTCCGAAGGCTTTGTGGCAGTCGGCTTGTAATTTGCAATGAACTACCACGGCACTACACAGCACTGTAGTAGTTAATTGAGCCTTCCTGTCAGTAAGTACCTGCTTGCCTATACGGGATGTACAAGCAAGCAGATATACTGACAGGTCAGGGGGAGACCTGCATGGCACCAATGATCCGCTGATTGCTGGTGCAATGCTTTAGAGGCTTCACAAACAAAAAAATAATAAATGCACATTTGTTTACCTGCAAAACATTAACATTTATTATTTTTTGTGAACAGGTGAATTTATCCTTTAATTATCATTGCTGTTCATGTTTGTGTTTTTTTTTCCCTCAGAGATTGCCCTAAACTGGCAATAGATGGGTTGAAATTCAGCCGGTTTAGCAGACACAGACCAAATGTCGATCCATCTATGTTTGGTCCTGTTTGAGAGTGTTGGATCTACCAACTGACTGCTCAGAAATGGTCTTGCTGGAAAACTTTAGTTTGATTGAGCAGCGCTGCCAAATATAATGACACAGCGAGAAGGTAAAAAAAGATAAAAAGAACTGAGCCACGTATGGTCAGCATTACTCAATTCTGCTAAGGGCCAATTCACACATTCATGTGCGGTGACAGATGTCAGTGTCCCATTCATTCTGCAACACAGCCTAGCCCTGCAGTGTGCTGTGATGTCCCTGCAATGTCAGGCAACGCATTGCAGTGAATGAGATTTACATAGGTTGCCACCTCATCCCTTTAAAACCAAACACATTAATTACACAGATTCTGAGGATAATTAATTGCAGATAAGGTATCAGTTTAGTTACCACCTTAATCAGCCACAGAACCGGCAGAATTAATGTGTACACTTCAAGTTAAACCCCTTTCACACGGGCGTTCCATATGTCCATTTACAGATGAAAAACAGACACCCATGTATTTCTATGGACTAGCGGATGTAAACGGATGATCATCTGTTTATATCCGTTAATGTCCGCATTCCATTAACATCCGTTTTTTTGAACGGAAGCCTATTTTTCTTCCGTTAACTACTTGCCCTCCTGAGGATTTACCCCCCTTCCTGACCAGGCCATTTTTTGCCTCATGGCGCTGCATTATTTTAACTGACAATTGCACGGTCATGCAACGCCACACCCAGATGAAATGTACAGCCTTTTTTTTCCACGACTTGAACTTACTTTCGGTGGCATTTGACTGCCTGTGCGGTTTTTATTTTTTGCACTATAAAAAAAAGACCAACAATTTTGAGAAAAAATCTATATTTTGGACTTTTTGCTATTAAACATATCCAGTAAAAAAAAATGTAAAATTAAATTTCGTCATCAATTTAGGCTAAAATGTATTCTGCTACGTCTTTGCTAAAAAAAAAAAATCCCAATACGTGTAAATTAATTGGTTTATGTGAAAGTTATAGCGTTTACAAATGGCGGTATAGATAATGGGATTCCCCCCCACTAGTAGTGGCGGCGATCAGCGACTTTTAGCGGGACTGCAGTGGGCATTCTGACACTGATCAGTGCTAAAAAAAGCACTGACACTATACTAATGACACTTAGCAGGAAGTGGATAATGAGAGGGGCGATCAAAGGGTTAACTGTGTACCAGGAGTGTTTTACTAGGGGGTGTGGTCAGGGGCGGACTGACCATTTGGAAACTCGGGCACTGCCCGAGGGCCCGGGGTCAGTAGGGAGCCCCACGAGATGCCCCTGGTACCTTTTTCATAGGCTTTTTTGAGTTTGGGCAAGGACACAGAGGCCCCATGATCCCCTATTGCCCGGGGGCCCCATGAGTTGTCAGTCTGCCCCTGGGTGTGGTGTGTGTGCTTCACTGTAAGCACACTGATCGGGATGGCTGTGCTGTACACAGCCATCCTAAGCAGTGTGCCCAATTCAACAGGGAGGAAGACTGTAAACAAAAGTCTTCCTCCTCATCAGTGATTGTCGGTAATCACCAGGCGCCGGCGGTTAATCACTGGCCAGGACCCGGTGATTGACATCCACGGCTTTGAATGATGGCACGGGTAATGCTCACGTGCAGGTCGCACGCCTTTCTATCCGGGAATGCAAAATCATGTATATATAGGTGATTTTGCACACCCGTGCTGCTGTGTAGCAGTATATCTGCTATACGGCGGCGGGTAAGTGGTTAAAGAAACCGGAACGGACGAAAAACGGATGTAAATGGACAGAACCGGATGAAAAGATGTAAACTGACAAAAAATGAATGTAAATGGATGAAAAATGAATGTAAATGGATGAAAAACGGATGTAAACTGATGAAAAACCTGACATAAAGTGATGAAAACTGATGTGAACTGATCCGTTTTTTCTTGGAAAAAACATGACTGAACTGATGGAAAAAACGTAAGGCCCGTGTGAAAACAAGAAGGAGCAGCACTAAATCCTCCGCAGCACTAAATTGCCCCAACTGCTCTAAGATTTAGGGGGCTGTATGTTCACCCTAAAACTTTGTGTATTAGTATTGCTCAAACGTTGAAGTAGAGGGTACACCCCACAGGATTGTCCTGCAAATTAGGCTTTAACAGGAAAGAAATGCTGAATATGAAGAAGTAGGTCTTCGTTGTCTGCCTTCATATTCTTTCAGAACAGACATTCTTATTCACCAGACTATTCTGGAGCGTCCCACAGTCTGCTGCCAGACTCAAACATGACTACTGCACAGCTTCACCACACAAGTCTCTCTTCCGCCCATAATTGTAACGTCGCTACAGTCGCCTGGCAACAGGAGGCGGAAGTCATTTTTTTTATCCATTTTCCCGCGGTTAGACTGTAAACTGTGTCTGGGAGGAGGAGGAAGGTGTAGAGACCAGCGGTGTACAGTGCACCATTCAGAGGAACCGGTCCGGGCAGTGGAAGCAGAACCTCCGTGTGGAGCCGGACTGAGAGCAGCGGGGACTGGACAGAAGACAGTGTTCTACATAGACCGGACTGAGTGCTGCCTCCTCCGTACAATGCCACCCAAGAGTCCCAGGAAAGGGGCCCCCAGCCGGCCCCAGGAGGAGGAGAAGGGCCCCACCGAGCTGACCGGGTGAGCGTGTGTGACATGGTCACCTTTCCTCACTACTGTCACTGTCTTCCCTTCACAGGCATAGGAGCTGGGATGAAGTGTACCTGTCATGCATAGTTCAGACAGGCCAGCAAGGCACTGAACTGAAGAGAGCATTCTGCAACCTGTCAGTCTAACATAGGCAGATGACAGCAGGATAGCTGGATGTTCTATGGCAGGGGTCTTCAACTGATGTTTGGGGTTAGAAAAGAAGAAACACACATACTCACCTCTGTGTTGCAGCTGTCCCGTATTGGCTCTGAGACTGAGAACCGAGGGATCACATGACCGCTCGGTTCTCAGTCAGCTTCCAGTAGTGACTGTCAGTCACCACTCTTCTCACTGAGAGTGGACGGGCACAGCTGGCTTTGTGTCTGTCATGCACAAAGAGGTGGGGCCAGCTGTCAATTAGGAAGCTAGGTGGATCCAGACAATATGGTTGGGATCCTCCCAGAGCTGGGAGTGGTGCTGTGATGTCCGCTGATAATGGGCTATAGCCTGCTATAAGCCAGCGCTGGGTCACAGGAGTGCAAAAGTGCTCTACTGTGACCCATAAGAGAAGTATGGCCAAAAAAGTAGTGGTGCACAGAAATGAAAATCCTGGTGCTGAAACTGAAAATTCAGGATGCACTTGGCCAAAAACCGAAATGGACCGTTTTTAAATATTAATAGAAAGTTTCCAAAAAAAAACCCCACAATATACTCCCCAGTTTTTTTTTGTAAAATATGAACGTGATGTTATTCTGAGTAAAAAGATACCCAACATGTCGCGCTTTAAAATTGCGCACACTCGTGGAATGGCATCAAACTGCTGTACTTAAAAATCTCCATGGGTGACGATTTAAAAATGTCTACAGGTTACCAGTATAAAGTTACAGAGGAGATCTAGTGCTAGAATTAAGTGTTCTTGCATGGCAAGACCACTTACTGTTATCTCACATATATATACTTATTATAGCCAACTTTACCACCCTAACTCCTCCCACAGTTTTTACACTACATAGACAGTAATATACCGAAACGTGCGGATTGTTCCCGATTGGTGTGCTATTACTTTGTGGAATGTTTCGCCGAATGGTTCACAAAATATCAGCGTTTTTGTGGTGAAATTGGTCCCATAGGAATGAATGGCAGAATGTTCAAAACTAGAGTGTGAGCTGACAAAAGCTAGAGTGTGAGATGAAAAATCAGGACATGATTTCTAAACTGCCATCACTCCCTCATTTTCAAGCCCACCTACACAAATGTTTTACCAAAATGTTCAGCTATCCCTGCTGCCACTAATAATGTCCACGGCTAAGCCATAGGCCTGATAGTTTTCACAATATGACCATTTGTTTGCAACGCACGCCGCCCATTGACATTCATTGAAACTCCACTCTAGCCACCTCAAGTTTGAAAGGCCAATTTCTAAACTGCGACTGGGCCTTCATTTTTAATATTTCAGAGACGTACTATGCATCAAAATGTAGGTCTGGGTCTTGTGATTCTCACAATATAAAGCTTTTCACTGTAGTATTTATAATTTTTAAACTACAACCGTTTGAAGATGGCAACTGCCAGTGAAGTGAGCAAGTTGGAGCAGTTTGTTTTTAAATGCTTTTCTCTGCCCTTGCTGTAGAGTGAGTTGCCATAGGAACCCAGGTGTGTGAGCAGGCAGCAGATTGACAAAAGCTAGAGTGTGAGTTGTAGACTTCTGGTGGAGGCAAGAACTCTTCACACAATTTCCCCAGAAATTGTAGCTTTTCTAGTTAAGTGTTCTTGGAAGAACACTTATTGTTATCTCACATATATATTATTATTATAGCCAAATTTACCACCCTAACTCTTCCCACAGTTTTTACACGACATAGACAGTAATATACCGAAATATGCGGATTGTTCCCGATTGGTGTGCTATTACTTTGTGGAATGTTTCGCCGAATGGTTCACGAAATATCAGCCTTTTTGTGGTGAAATTGGTCCCATAGGAAAGAATGGCAGAATGTTCAAAACTAGAGTGCGAGCTGACAAAAGCTAGAGTGGGAGCTGAAAAATCAGGACATGATTTCTAAACTGCCATCACTCCCTCATTTTCAAGCCCACCTATACAAATCTTATATCAAAACGTTCAGCTATCCCTGCTGCCACTAAAAATGTCCACGGCTAAGCCATAGTCCTGATCGTTTTTACAATATGACCATTTGTTTGCAACTCACGCCGCCCATTGACATTCATTGAAACTCCACTCTAGCCACCTCAAATTTGAAGGGCAATTTCTAAACTGTGACTGTGCCTTAATTTTTAATATTTCAGAAACATACTATGCATCAAAAGGTAGGTCTGGGTCTTGTGATTCTCACAATATAAAGCTCTTTGCTATAGGATTTATAATTTTTAAATTACAACTGTTTGAAGATGGCAACCGCCAGTGAAGTGAGCAAGTTGGAACAGTTTGTTTTTAACCACTGTTCTCTGCCCTTGCTGTAGAGTGAGTTGCCATAGGAACCCAGGTGTGTGAGCAGGCAGCAGAGTGACAAAAACTACTGCGCCCACTCCAGTTGTAGACTACTGGTGGAGGCAAGAACACTTCACACAATTTCCCCAGAAATTGTAGCTTTTCTAGTTGTTCTTGCTCTGTCATTTGTGGCGATACCTCACATGTATGGCTTGAACAACGTTTACATATGTGGGCGTGGCCTATGTATGCATTCACCACTGGGGGGACAGGGGCACTAAGAACTTTTTATTTTTTACTTACACTGTCCCTTTAAAAAAATGTAATCACTTTTATTCCTATCACAAAGAATGCATGCATTCCTTGTGATACAAATAATTAGTGACAGGTCCTCTTTATGGAGAGATATGGGGTCAATATGACCCCACATCTCACCTCTGCAATGTAAAGCATTAGATAAAAAAAAAGCATTGATCTAGTGCTTTAAAAAAAAAAAAAAAATCCTTGTTTTAGAAGGTGCCGGAATCGGAATTGACTTCGCTGCGGTCCTCCAAGGGCATAGACATGAGTGGAGGCCATCTTTCCTTCACTTATCTCTATGCCCAGTGCCAGGATCGTACGGTGGTTTCTCAGGTAAGGCTGAGAACTACCAAGCAGCAGTGGGTGGCGAGGGGGCGGGGTTATTTTTGGCACCTGTATTGGTGCTTATTTTCATATCGGGCAACAGCCGATAGGGGTGTTTTCGGATGAAACTTCGGTGCACCCCTACCAAAAAGTTTTGGCCATGCTTCTCTTTTAACTGCTGTGTTCAGGCAGCTGAGTGACGGCACTGAACCTGCCATGTGGACTAATGGTAACGTGAACCTCCACTGTATAAATTCACTTTCCACCGGCCCAATTCCCCTCCACACACCCATGTTTTCGCACCACAGCATCCAAAGGTGCACCTTGTATTTATTAACCAGTTAAGAACCTCCCGCCTGCAATGTAATGCAGACAGACGCCCTGTACAGGCATAGCAGCATACCTGCATGGCACTGGCCTCTGCCAGGTACAGGGCATGATTAGACAGTGGGATTCTGTCAGCAGGTTCTGGCCAATGACTCATGGCTGGGACCAGCTGATTGGCTGTGTTCAGTCACAGCCCAGAGCCCTGTGTTGATAACCAACACAGAGCTCCTTACAGAGGGAGTGATCTTTGTTTCTTCTCCCTGCAAAGCAGAGAGAAGGAAAAAAGAGCTTTTTAGTAAAAAGCAGCACATATTACACACATTAACACTTGTTAGGCACACACCTAAACCCCTTGATTATCCTGAGATGTTAAAGTGTTATTAAACCCACAACAGTAAAATCAGTCTGTAAATGCATGCTTGTTATACTCACTGTGGAACCTAAGGGATTAATCCTCTACCTTGTTTAAAAAGTCTGTGTGATCCTGTGTTCTCTGATCCTCCCCTTCTTCCAGTGTCCCTGTCTTATCTCCTGATAAGACGTGTGGAAACACTCTGCACATGCTTAATTTGGTGTGTATTGCTAGAGATGTTTTTTTTTTTCTTGGGAGAGTGCATGTGATCAGCACAGGGCCAATCAGCACTGTCCAGACAGAGTTGAGGGGTTTTGCATCCTCCTAGAGCAAAATGAAAACTCCTACAATCTATAACCAGTGCTCTGCTGGACATTGATAGAAGTCACAAGACTGCTTTAACTGCTGATGAGAAAAGGTATTTAGCTGTTCACATTTACTAAAATAATTGCATTTTCATTTTCTGTGTACTGTGGGAGACCAGATATAGTTAATGCAGGGTCCTGGGTTTAGTAACACTTTAAGCCTTTCCCAGCCAGTATCGTTAGTACAATAATAGTGTATAGTAATATCGCTGATCACTGTATTAGTGTTGCTGGTGATGTCATTGTCAGTCAGTTCCCACCCAGTTTCCATGTCAGATTGCCCACCGTGCTATCAAAGTGCCGCTGTAAGTCGCTGATCACTGCCATTTAGTAGTATAAAAAAAATAAAACCGTATCTATCATAGTTTGTAGGTGCTATAACTTTCACTCAAATCAAAGACGTAGCAGAATACATTTTGGCCTAAATTTATAAAGAAATTTGAGTTTATTAATTTTTTTTATTGGATATGTTTTATAGCAGAAAGCAAAAAATAAACTTTTTTTCACAGTTTTCAGTCATTTTTGTTTATATAATAAATTAAAAAACAATGGTGATCAAATCCCACCAAAAGAAAGCTCTATTTCTGTGAAAAAATTATGAGTTTTGTTTGGGTACAGTGTTGCATGACTGCGCTAGTACCAGTTAAAGGAGCTCCATGCTAAATAGCAAATAATGGCCTGGTCATGACGGGGCTAAAACCTTCCGGAGCTGAAGTGGTTAGATATGCTGCCATCCTTGGCAATACAGGCAAGAATGGTGTGACACCACCTCCTGGGATACTGACAGTATATCGCAGGAGGCTTCCTTACAGCACCAGGCGAAACATCATTCCTTTGACCTGTGTCATCAGGCAGCTGACTGTAAGATCCTGGATGAGACAACCAGTTTCCAGTGACAAGGCAAACAAAGATGGTAGTATGGCACAGGATGTGCAGTGGAAAAACAGAGGAAAAGGAAAACACAGGATTTGCTGGCCTTGGCGAAAGTGGAATATTCTGAAATTATTTAATAGTGAAGTTCTTGTTTAAAATGGAGCAAAACCCATCAATTTAACAGTTTCAAAGCACATTGCCGGAAATGTAACTGTCAGATTGGTCATGCTCTCAAACCAAACTGTCAAACAATCAAATGGCTGGTGTGATAACTGATCACGTGTGGTGTCATGGAAATTGCCAATCAAACAGGGGCCAAGATGGCAGTTTCCTTGACTGAAAATGATAGGAGAGTTTAGTTCTGCTTTAAGTGGCAGGATTGACCTTTGCATATGACCCAATGGCTAATGGTATGCATAGACATGGCATGATGATGATTATTATACAGGGTTTATATAGTGCCAACAGTTTGCTTAGGGTTATTATACAGGGTTAGGAGGGCCCTGCTCCTTGGAGCTTACAGTCTAAGAGGGAGGGGCTGGTGGTACAAAAGGTAATAACTGGAGGGGATGAACCGATAGGAGAAATAGAAGATTCAGTTATTAGCTGAAGGCAGGATAGGCCTCCCTGAGAGATTTTCAGAGATCCCCTAAAAGTGGGCAGAGTAGGCGATAGATGGATAGATGGGGTTAGAGAGTTCCAGAGGGTGGGGGAGGCTCTGGAGAAGTCTTGGAGACGAGCATGGGAGGAGGAGACAAGCTAGGGAGCAGGAGGTTGTGGGAGGAGCGGAGAGGACGGTTTGAGTGATATTTGGAGACAAGATTGGTGATGTAATTTGTGGCAGAGTTGTAAATGGCTTTATATGTTATTGTTAATGTTTTGAATTTTATTCGTTGGGCAATGGGAAGCCAGTGGAGGGATTGGCAGATATGGAACGGTTGGTAAGGTGGATGAGTCTGGCAGCAGCATTAACGATAGACTGAAGAGGGGATAACCTGCGATGAGGTAGGCCAATGAGGAGGGAGTTACAATAGTCAAGCCCAGCGATAACAAGGGAGTGAATAAGTTGCTTACTGGTTTTCGTGGTTAGGAACGGGCGTATCTTGGAGATGTTATGAAGGTGAAGTCTACAAGATTTTGACAGTGATTGGATTTGGGGCTTAAAGGACCGATGGAAGTCCAGGATTACACCTAGTACCCTGGCATGAGGGGAGGGACTGATAGTTATATTATTGGTCTTGATGGAGAAGTCAGGGAGGGGACACAGGCTGGAGGGAATACTAAGCTCTGTTTTATAAAGATTCAATTTAAGGAAGTGCAGTGACATCCATTCTGATATTTCACTAAGTTGATTAGTGTTGCGAGAGAAGACCGAAGGGGTGAGGTGAGGAGTTGAAAGATAGATTTGTGGGCTATCGCATAGAGATGGTACTTAAAGCCATGGGAGTTTATCAAGTGACCAAGGGAGGAGGTGTAGATGGAGAAGAGTAGGGGACCAAGGACAGAACCTTGAGGGATCTCTACAGAAAGAGGAAGTGGAGAGGAGACCGAGTTATAGGTAAGGCTGAAGGAGCGCTGCAATAGGAGGAGAACCAAGAGAGAGCAGAGTCTTGGAGGTCAAGAGAGTGGAGTTTTTTTTTTTTTTTGAGGAGGGGATAGTCAACAGTATCAAAAGCTGCACAGAGGTCAAGTAGTAAGAATATGGAGTAGTGGCCATTGGTTTTAGCAGTTAGTAAATCATTGGTGAGTTTTAGTAGGGCAGTTTCAATGGAGTGTAGTGAGCAAAAGCCAGACTGTAAAGGGTCAAGAAGGTTGTTGTCGGTGAGGTGGGAGCTCAGGCGATTGTAGACTAAGCGTTCTAAGAGTTTAGAGGTAAATAGCAGCAGGGAGATGGGTCTTAGGTTGTTCAGGTTGGTGGGGTCCAGGGAGGGCTTTTAAAGTATAGGAGTGATGTGCGCATGCTTTAGAGGGGAGGGGAAGGCACCAGTAGAGCGGGAGATATTGAAGATATGAGTGAAGGAGCATAGAATAGAAAAAGAGGGCGAGAGTAGTAGTTGTGAGGGGACAGGGTCTAGGGGGCAGGAGGTGAAACAGGCTTCTGAGAAAATTTTAGTGACCTCTTCAGTAGTAGCAAGGTCAAAAGAGGAAAGTGTTGAGGGAGGTTTAGTATAAGGTATACTAAGTGGGATGGATGTCTGTGCAGTGAAGATGCCCTTACAAATTGCATCAACATTGTTTTTGAAATGATTGGCAATCTCGTGAGCAGTGAGTGAGTTACTGGGTGGAGTTGGAGAAAGTAGAGAGTTAAAAGTAGAGAAGAGACAACAAGGACTGGATGACAAGGTATTAATAATGACCCTCTAATCCAGCTGTTCTCATGGATCTGTTGATTTGGATCTGGGACTGTTTAACGTGTTCACCTGTATAGAAAAAATGTAAAGGTGAACTGACTTCGGACACCTTTCTCACCCCCAGTGGTCTGGGAATTTGAAATCCCTTATCTTAAGCCTGCCTGTGACAGTGCTGACCAATCGGAATCCATCTGGTCCATCCTCGAAGCACTAAGAAAAATAAGAAGAGTGGGGATTTCAAATCCCTGGACATGTGCTGGAGTGGTTGTGGGGGTGCTGACAGCTTGATAACCCTGGACGTAAGTGGACTGGGGAGATGGGGAGAGTGTTCAGTTTTAGTTCAACTTTTTACATTTTTTCTGTAAAGGTAAACTAACATTTAAAAGGACAAGGCAATTTTTCAGTTAAAAGATGTCAGGGAGGAAGGGGCCAACAGGACTATCCCCTAAGCAAATATTACCCAGTTCATTAGGAACAAGCCAAAATTCTAACACTGTATGGCCAGCTTTAGAAAAACCTTCAAATATTGTCTCTCCTTCCCCTCCCAACAAAAGTAACCAGCACTTCTCCATAGCAGCCTCACTGCTGTCACTCCATCTGCTTAAAACACCCTGACAGTGTGTCCAGTGCGTGAAAGTTATGTGCACATGGGTACGTTTCTTCAGTTTATTATTAACTTATTTTCTGCCTAAAAGCAGGAAGATACCTACAGTTAAATGGGGGTTCTCTTTTTTTTTTTTTCTTTCCATTTTCATTTGTCCACATGAATGTTACCATTATATTTTTTCTAGAATCCATATCCACTGTTCATATTCCTCTTTTGCTCTGATGTGCATCATTTTACCTCCTGGTTACCTGCATGCTGCTTTCTGTGTTGTGGACTGTCTATCACCTGTTGATTTTGTAGATCTGCATTGGGGTGCTGGGCGCTGGAATGTTTACTGTACTTCATCACCTGGCACGGAAGTAGAGGCGGTACTGTCAGGCGGAGTGATCTTAGCCCAAAAGAACAAATATAGCCCCACAGGGTTGTTGGGGAAAGAGCAGTACTGACGTGTGTGATCAATCACTTAAAGTAAAATTTCACCTCCGTCTCACTGACTACCAATGCAGATGGGGGAATTAAAAAAAAATTAAATAAAAAAGCACTGCCACTAACCACCATTTGGGGGGGAGGGTGGGTTAAAATGCAAGTTAAGTCAGAAAATTCAGTATTTTCTAGATCACTTTAGACTGGCCCCTTTTGCAGGTATAGTTAGGTATATTAAGCATTACACATAAGTGTCTATATGGTTTTAAATCCAGTAATACACTGGCCCACCCTGCTATGCACATACTCAGTTGCTCTCTACCAAAAATCAGAGCCACTAAAGGCAGACAGCCTAAAGATTTATTGCTGCTCAGGGATTCTGGGATTCAGCAAAATGGCAGCCTCCAGCAAGAAGAATCAGGAACAATGCTAGAGGCGATTTACAACACACACTAATATTGGTAGTATCATTATTAATGTGGAATGTATTTTCCTTGCTAAAGAACATTATTTTGCAGCTTATGTGTAATGTTCTGCTTTAAATAATATTGCACTACCCACAACCAGTACATGAGGACATAGGATGGGGGAGTCAAATGCCACTGACTGGTGCTTGGGCAATTATTGTAGCCACTAACACCAATGATGAATCCAACTTTCTCTTCAGTGGTGATATGTTGTAAAAAAATGCAACTGGACCAAACTTTTCAGGCATTGATGTGTATTATGGCTCATTCATTTTAAATGGGCTACCTAACTTGATGCAATGCACATTGATGCGTGAAAATGCGCTTCTATTGTGCAGCTTTTTGAAGATCCGCACTTGAGGCCTTCTGTAGTTTGTAAGACTATTATAAATATATTTGTGATATCTAAAGAGCTGCCTTTAACCACTTCAAGTCCGGACACTTTTACCCCCTTCCAGTCCAGCTTTCAGCGCTATCACACTTTGAACGACAATAACGAGGTCATGCAAGACTGTACCCATATTAATTTTGTAGCATTCTTTTGAGACAGATAAAGCTTTATTTTGGTGGTATTTATTCACCACTGGGATTTTTATTTTTTTTTGCTATTTAAATGAAAAAGTCCAAAAATTTTGAAAAAATGTTTTTCTTATAACGTTTTGCAAATAAGTAATATTTCATCATAAATCTTTGCCAAAATTTATTCAGTTATCTTTTTAATAATAAAAAAAATAGCCCACATTAGTTTAAAAAATTATAATTTTTTAAAAATGTATTTCTAGATTTTTATTTTAATCTGTTATATTGTTATTTGTTTTTTTTTTTTTTTGTACTACTTGTGGGGGTGATCAAGATTTTTTTTTTTTCACACTGATTGCTTTTACACCCATAAAGGCTGTAAATGCAATCATTTCTCCTTCTCTCTGGCTGTATTCTTGCAGCCATTGAGAAATACTGTGTGAGCTGTGATTGGTCACAGCTTGTCACATGGTACAAGACTGTTGTGAATAGCCTTGTACCATGTGACCTCTGTGATCATTCACAGATTTCACACACAGTAAGCAATTATGTCAGGAGTGACATCTTGCTTACTACCCTGCATGTGATCACTGATTGGCCAATCAGTGATCACATGATCGGGACCTCGCACAGGTCCCGTACGACGATCGGTGTTCCACTGTGTCCAGAGGACAGCGGGCACTGGATTGCGGTGCTGCGCGTTCCCAGGGAGCGTGCTCAAGCGGGGCGGGGAGGCCGTTTATAAAAGGCTACCTGCCCTTGCACTTCCACCGTCTGGCTGTTTATATACAAAGGCTGGACGGGAGGTGGTTAAACCTTTCACTGTAATGTAGAATTATCTTCAAAAACTTACATTGTAGCAGACTTCTCAAATCTTGTATATTGTATCATGTCTGCACATGATCATTCTATTGCACATATGCAGTGTGCAGTATGTTGCATTTTTTTTTTCTATGTGGTTCAATCTGCTTGTTGGAGAAAAAAAAAACAAACTCTCAATACCCAGCTTTAAAAGAAGATGAGATATGTTGTGAAGGAGGAAGGGAAATGTACTGGGAAATTGACTATTCTGAAGCTGTCAAATTAGCTAGTAAGTTCTGAGGCAGATTGCAAGGCTATAAAAAAGTAATTTATGGGAAAAAATGCTGCAAGTAAGCAATTAAAATACTAGATTTTTTTTATTCTTTTACCTGCAGTTTTTTTAAATTGTTGCCAGGGTGTCTTTAATGTTACATTATAGTGCTGCTGCATGATACTTCTTGGGTTTAGATCTGACTTTTCTTTCTTTCAGAATTGGAAGCGATGATCCAGTCTTTTCCTCTCTCTGTAATCGACTAAATGTATCCATAGTGGTGAGAGTGCAAGCCTGGCAGACCTATCAGAAAGTTTCCTCAGATCGATCATTGGTAAGTGTCATAATCTTTATAATTGAAAGGTTTACTCCTATATGTGCTAAGGCCCTTATTTTTACTTTTACAGCGCTGTGTGCTGTTCTTTCTGCCATCCTTAGCTATAAGCTGATTCCCTTTTGAGGTCTGTAGGTCCTCCTTGACGCTACTGGCTTCTGTATCCGTGTTTGAGCTCTCATTGGAGCCTGCAGCTAGCCTTTCTGCTATATAGGTGCTTCCCCTCCTCACTGGGTGTTTTGTGTCTCAGATTTCTAGGGTATTGGACCAGTCTGATATCGGTTCTGCAGTAAGTTCCCTACTATCTCCCCTGCCTAAAAATTTGATGCTAGGATTGTGGTTGTTCTTCCCTTGTTTGTCTGAAAAGACTTTCCATTAACTTTAGATCAATTTACTCAAAGATGCACTGGGAACTTTTTAGACTTCGCATGGATAGTCAGATGAAGGAAAACTTGAAACAAGTTCAATAGCTCTGATGAAGCGACTTCCACGCAGTAAGGCTCCTCTTGATGGGCACTCAATGGTAGCTTAAATGATATACAAAAAGGTGTGCTAGACAAAACCAGATAAGAGTCCAAGATAATTGTAATTCTTGGTTAAGAAAAATAAAAGTTATATGAACTACTTTGTCATGCTAGCGTCCAAGATCACCATTGCGGAGTCGCGGAAAAAAACCCTCTGTATCCATCAACTGTATTAAACATAAGATATCCTGGATCGTGGTCCATGAAAATGTTGCTAGTGTGATTAATGACAAACAAGCAATGTTTGCACAAACTTGGGAGCTGTGGCAGCTTTTATGAGGGTAGCCTTACCTTCTGCCCAAACTTGACAATGTGGTACCTTCACTACTGGGAATCCTAGGTCTCCTTTCTCCCTACTCCCTTTCTCTTCCTTTCTTTTGCTCTCTTTCATTTTCTTGATATCTCAGGGAGGAATAATGTTTATTTTTTCATTTTAATTTTTTTATTCTTCGTTTTATGCATACATCCGATTACCAGCCCTTTATACAAATAAGGTACTTTCTCATGAGAGATGCACTACAATGCATCTTGGGAAACCTTCCCTTAAGTCTTGGTCCTGGGCTTTGCGCTTGGTAATCCATTGTATCCCTGACTGTTGATTGGTTTAAATATGGTTTTTCATACAATGTGCCTTAATGTCGGAGGTGATTTCAATATTATCTTTCTGTTACTATTTTGTATTTGGCATTGTAACTACCGTATCATATGGCTGACTGTATGTTATCATCTTTACACCCCTGATATTTTGTAAAACTGAATAAACTTTTTTGAAAATTAAAAAAGTCATATAAAAACAGCCCATGAGTTTTGGGGGCACGAACACTCTCCCTTCAACAGGGCTTAACACAGGATAAAGGTTGGTGGACAGAGAAACAGTGACTTGTCAGATCTATATCAGAATGAGTATTAAACTCGCCACATGAAGTAACAACTTGACAGCAGTTGGTGAGCAGCAATCCTGTAACTTTGACTGCTTGTTCTAAATAGAATTGAAATGCTCTGGGCTTGGTGTTCTCAAGCCCATCACATCTCAATTATGCATATCTATTCCAGCAAATCTATTATTTGTTTCCGCCTCTTTTTTGATTGTGAGTACGAGTATCGATACTTTGCGGTGCGGTTTGAACAGGAACTAAAGTTGCATTAAAGGCAATTTAACCGATTTCCAGCTACCCTATAGCAAATATACTGCTACAGGGCAGAAGGGGTGCACAAAGTCACGTGTATATATACGTGATTTTGCATTTCCGGGTAGGCCTCGGCGGTCAGTCACCGGGTCCTGGCCGGTGATTACCCACCAGCATGCGGTGATTACCGAGCATCTCTGACAGGGAGGAGGACTGTTTTGTTTACTGACAGTCCTTCTCCCTGTCAGCTCGGGCACACTGCTTTGGATGGCTGTGCACTAGTAAGAAAAAAAAAAAAAAATTCCAGTATCTATACTGCCCTTTGTAAATGATATATACATTTCACGTAAACTAATTATTTTACACGTATTGGGATTTTTTTTTTTTAGCAAGGACATGTAGAAGAATACATTTTGGCCTGAATTTATGACAAAATCTTTATTTATTTATTTTTTTTACTGCACATGTTTAATAGCAAAAGTAAAAAAAAAAGAAATTTTTTTTCCTCAAAATTCAGTCTTTTCTTTTTTCGCACAAAAAAACCCCAGAAACGGACAGGTGATCAAATACCACCAAAAGAAAGCTAAATTCGTAGGAAAAAAAGGACGTCAATTTAATTTGGGTGCAGCGTTGCATGGCCGCACAATTGTCAGTTAAATTAAGAAAAATGGCCTGGTCAGGAAAGGGGGGGGGGGGGTGGTAAATCCTCAAGAGGGCAAGTGGTTAAAAAAAATAAATTTGATAAAGTAAGGGAGGGTTATAACCTCTGTCAGGTTTTTTTACCACCTGTATCCCATTGGGGAGATTTCCCTTCACTTCCTGTCCAGTAGCCACAGCAGGAAGTAAGAGCAAATCCTTTCAAAGTGACATGGTTGTCAGCAGGGTCAACAGAACTCATGTCGCAATTGGATGAGTTACCCTCTATTCCTGTTCTGTGACAACACAATTTGTGATTTTCTTTCACTTTCACTCTTGGTGATGACAGTAAACAGGACAAATATTGCCTTTCGTTATTTTTAAAGTTTAGGTTTAAACTTTATCAATGGCTGGGTATTAACCAAGGCCATATTACTGTAAAGCAGGACCTGACAAATTTGCTGTGAATCTGAGAGCCAGCTAAAAATGTTAGGAGCCAGGTGGGGGGCAGCGTCACAGGTGTGGAGCAGCGTCACAGGTGGGGGAGAAGGCGACATTGTTGGGCTCTGTGGTGTGGATGGGGTGGTCGGTTCTGGAGGTCGCATCCTCCTCCCCATGGGCTTGGGAGGGGGGGGGGGGTTGACTGTTTTGTGGTGTCCTGCAGGGGGCGGTCTTCATGAGGCTGGGCTCTGTGAACAAGGAGGGATAGGGGAGATTCCGGGGGTCCCAGAACACTGGGTTCCAGTCTATGGGGCGTGGGAGATGAGCTGGCCGAGGACGTGGGGTTGGGGAGAACTGGGCAGTGTGGGTTAGTCACTGTGGCGACCTGGCGTCTGGGAATTATAAAGCCCTTCTCTAAAGGTTGCTGAATAGCCGCTCCTTAGTTTGCACAAATTTAACTTTTTTGTTCTGCAAGGCAGCACTTCTTGGTTTCTGGCCTAGGCACCGCTATGACTTAGCAATACCAGGAGGTATTATATTACAAGACCATATAGTGGGATTCTGCCAGAAGCTGGCAGTGTTTGTGTGCATGCACAGAAATATGCTGTACGTGGCCATATGTGCTACCGATTTCTGCCCGGTCCTAGATACCTGGAAGACAAAGGTGGTGCATATGCAAAAGCAGCGCAGCTCGTAAAATAATGGCCCAGAAGAGGGGAGGTGGGAAGCCATTGAGTCAGCTTGAAATCCTCCCGTGCTCCATGGGACTTAAAACTCAGAAACTTTTATCAGAAGGTGGCATTCTTTGTGATGATTACCTCTGCAAGAAGGGTCTCTGAGCTGGCAACCCTATCTGTATCTAAGAAGCCCTTCTTTATCCCTCCCTGCTATCATATACAGTATTTTCATTGTGGATTGCCTGTGTTAGGTTTATCTGTGCCTTGTCCAGTGCAGTATTAAGCAAAATTTGTTCTTTGACATAGAACGTATGCAGTAAAGAATCGCATGGATTGTTATGCACAAATAAGAGTTGATGGGCTTCAGAATGTCAAGGCCAGCTCATTTTGATGCTATTTAGTTAGAGGAAAGTCTTTTCAGACAAACAAGGGAAAATGATAAAACAAAAGTGGACCTAACACTGTTTGCACATTTTTTTTTATTCTTCAAAGTTTCATTAGCTGTGTAAAGTCACATTAAAAATGTGAGTTTTTCAGTTTTTTTTTTTTTGTTTTTTTTTTAGTGTTTTTGCATTAGCATTTTGCTGCATTTTTTCATGTTTGCAGTTTTTAGCGTTTTTTTGACCAAAAAAAATTTTTTTGGGTCCAAAAATGCCAGTTTACCGCGTTTTTCAGCATTAGTGTTTTTACAGCTAAACTTCTCTAGAAACCCACTAGTCCTGGATTTGTTTTCCAGCCAAAAAACGTTGATTACAGTCTGTAGGATAACATGCTGGGGGGTTTACTGGCTGTAGAAAAAAACGTCCAAAGCCAAAAACAGCTGCTGTAAGAAAGCCCAGTGTGCACGAGGACTAAAGGTGTTGTAGATGCCATTTAGAACTCCGCTGGGGCACTGAAATTGTCAGTATTTGCACCTGATGCATGTGTCTGTCAGAGATAGTTACATGAATTTGTCACTGCTGGGCACCAAAGTTGGAGTGTCCATACTGGGCACTTCTTCCTCCAATGTGCTCGTTCTCTCTGGCCACTGTGCCCATCACATTAGCAGGCACATAGGCAAGAAGTACTGTAGTAGAGGTGAGCAAACATTGATAGTGATAGGCTATGTCCCCATCAGGTCTGCTTGGTTGTTGATTGACTGTGTACGGCAGTTGGCAAATTCCTAGCCATTTTTCAGTCCAATAGCAGCTAATGGGCAACTAGTTTCTGTTCCTCATCAGGCTCTGTCTACCCAGTGACACAAGTAATTTCCCAGATAAGGACATTGTCATATTTGGGTAATGACATCACCCCTATACCGATCTCCCTGGTTTACTTTTAGCTTTCATCTGGGGAATCTCCCAGTTCACCAGCTAAAATGGGTCTGGGGATACAGTACTGTGCAGGAAACTGTCCCAATCGTGGCAGCTTCCAAATGCAGACATGCCCCTCTCTGAGTATTGGTGTACCTCTGTACATCCACTCAGCGCTGGTCTTAATTACCTCCAGTTTTCTAATCTGCAAACAGACAGTAATTCTTTAGGAATTTGTCTCTGCCGTAGCAACAGGTTCTAAAGGGACAATAGTTAGAATGTATCACCCACTTGGTAAATGTTATTAAAACTGGCGCAAATTATTGATGAATTAGGCTACTTGCACACTGTTCCATTGCACAAATGAAGTAAAAACACTTATGGGTTTTTGCCACTTTTTCAGTGCATTTTGCATCTGTAAAAAAGAAAAAAAATGACGTGATTCAAAACCACACCAAAAAGAAACTGGGGGTGGATTTTGTTTTTGTTATTTCAATGGGGTGATTTTTTTTTGTTTTGTTTTTTTGTTTTTTTTTTTACCCCCCTTCCTGACCAGGCCATTTTTTGCATTACAACGCTGCATTATTTTAACTGACAATTGCGCAGTCATGCAACGCTGCAGCAAAATTAAGTTTATGTCCTTTTTTTTTTCCCCCCACGAATTGAGATTTCTTTCGGTGGTATTTGATCGCCTGTGTGGTTTCTTAATTTTTTGCTCTATAAAAAAAAGCGACAATTTTGAGAAAAAAACATTTTTGACTTTTTGCTATTAAACATGTCCAGTAAAAAATCAAATGTCATCATAAATTTTACGCCAAAATGTATTCTCTGACGTCTTTGCTGAAAAAAAAATCCCAATACTTGTACAATAATTAGTTTACGTGAAAGTTATAACGTTTGCAAATGGCGGTATATATACTGGAATTTAAAGAAAAAATCTTTGCTAGTAATGATGGCGATCAGCGACTCATAGCGGGACTGCGGCAGACATTCTGACACTGGGGGGAACTGACTTGGTGTTACTGACATCCCCAGTGACACCAATACAATGATCCGTGCTAAACAAAAGCACTGACACTGTACTAATGGCACTGGGCAGGACGGGGTTAAAATGAGGGGTGTCAAAGGGTTAACTGTGTGCAGGGAGTGTTTTACTAGGGGGCGGTGTCTGTGTTCTTCACTGTAATCACACTGCTCTGGATGGCTGTTCCCGAGCTGACAGGGAGGAGAACTATTAGTAAACAAAACAGTTCTCCTCCCCGTCGGAGATCTTCAGAAATCAACAGGGCCCTGGCGAATAATTACCAGCCGGGACCCGGTGATTAACAGCTGCTGCTCTCGTGTGCCCCTACCTGGAAATGCAAAATCGTGTATATATACGTGATTTTGCGCACCCGTGCTGCCCTGTAGCAGTATTTCTGCTATATGGCGGTCGGGAAGCTGTTTTAACAGCAAAAATGCATTTTGCAGAACTTTGAAAAACACGCACCTGACCAGCATGAAGAGTTGCATGTGTGAATGTGTTTTTCTTCTGCTTTTTTTTTTTATGCAAAAATGGAAGAAAAACTGATCAGTGTGAAAGCAACCTTAGGCACAGGAATTCTAAATATAAATCCTGTATTATAATAATAATAATAAAATAAATTCCAACCAGAAAAGTGACATGCATGTGACAGGGCACAGTTAAGTTCTACTTTCTAGTGACCACTGCTATGCAGCTGTCTAATGTAACCTAATAGTGATACTGTATATTGTTAGCAGCAATCTATCATCAGCTGATCACTATAAATGATGTATTTCTTCCAGAGCGAGACAGGACAGCTGCATCAACTCTAGCCCCTGGAAACACAGGACATGCTGAATGTGGAAGTATTGTAATTACACTTCTTTGCTATGGAGAAGCCTATGCAAGGATGAGAAGCCACTGACTGACTCAGCTCCTGGGTATAGTTTTAGACCCTGGCTGTTGATGACAGCTAGTGGTTTCAGCTCTAAACACTGACAGGACCCATGAGAGCTGCTGAGTCATTGTTCCTTCTTTAAAATGGTGCTCGGATAAATAGCCACTGTTCCACCACTGCTTCTGGTGTTTAAAAACAAAATTCAGAACACAAGTAGTACTCAATTGCAAAGTCTTTTATTTTATTTTTTTTGCTCACATTTTAATCTTGCTTAGAGGAAAAAATGGTTAAGTTCCCTGTCATTTTTTTCTACTCTGTCAGGAACATTTTCAGAGACAAAACAGAAAGTAAGAGGATTGGTGTTATAACCCTTCTGGCTTGTTTTACACTTTAAAGAGAACCTGTGCTTTGTCAATTTACTCTTCCCTTACTGCCAATGTTACATTTTATTTGCACAATTGAACAAAGTATGAATACATTTCTACTTGATTTTGGGATAGCTTGTTCTGTTGCTTTGATTATTTCCAATTTTTTCTATTAGTAAAACCTTGGTTACTAGTAGATTATTTCTCTGGTTTCTGCTTGTTCTTTTTTGATTCTGCAGCATACATGGTTATGTATGAAGAATCTATCTATACTACATTTTGCAAGTTTTTGTAACTACTGATTTTAGTTCTGTTCTCTTTGCAGCAGGACAACATAAAGAAAATAGAATCTTTGGGCCTTTGTCTCTATATTGCTGCAGTCAATGCTGACGAAATGACTTTCACTTTTACAGAACTCGTAAAGGCTGTAGATATAAGGTAATTCTTTTTTTATAATAAACATATGATTCAAGAAGAGTCTGGCTACTTCTGACGCTTTTTCCATACTGTAAAATAAGTAAAAAGTCTGAGAGTAAAATAATGGGAATTCAGGAAGCAAAAAGTGCCATTCACTTTTATTTAGAGCATTATGACCTTGTTGCAAGTACGTGATTTTCTTGATAGTTAACCTGGTACAAGTTGTGAGTATCCGTTAGCTTTACTGTACTTAAACCTAACCTATGTTTATGTTTTTGAAAAGCAAACTGATTCATGGAGTTTGTTTTGACTCCAAGTGACCAGTCTTCTGTTTTACTGTCCTAAGAAGATTGAGCTGTACCCTTAATTTGGTGTGAACATGGTGGAATCCCTTCAACAGCCTTATAAGCCTTTCTAAGTTTAGGCCAACGGCAGACCAGTGCACCTGCCTGCTTGGTTCCAGAAAGGTCCATATAAATAATACACCATTTTACCAAATTAAGTGAAAGAAAGTTATTCTAAGCAATTAAAAATAGGATTGTGTGCCATGTACCTTGAAAACACAGAACTTAAAGAATATGTCTATTTTGTATGAATTTGGACAAACCCAAAGCAGGGAAGATGTAGCATTTTAATAACTTTAAGGTCGGAAGATAGGTGGTTAAAACACATAAGTGTCAATGGGAAATGCCATAACCAGGTATTCAATCGCAGTTATTTGCCAGTGGAATACAAAGGAGATTTCAGTATGTTGCATTCTGACTGGAGATAGTTAATGCCTGGTATATCGCTAAATTAAAATGGCCATAGATTGAAAAAAAAATCTGATTCCCCATTCACGCTATAGAGCGCAGTTGGATGAATCTGCTGGTGGTTGTCCGAATAAATGATCAGCAGCTACTTCTGCTGAGTGCAGCCACTGTTCGGCTGGCAATTTTTTTCCCTTGGCGTCCTTTTTCAATTGAAGGGTGCCCACAGGGCTCTCATGAAGTGAATTTCACTCTCTCTATGTGTAAGGAAATATATCTGTAAACTGGCATCCATTTTGTATAATGCCTCCATTTCAGATATGTAACATCTTTAGTTTTGTTTCTCAGGAATTGCTTTAGTTTCTCTGGAAACGGATTCCCCTTATATGGTGCCTCTCTGCTGTTGTAGTTTTTGCTTCTCACGTAACAATACTGATAAGAGTGTAATATTGCATTGGTAACGGATTCACCTTATATGGTGCCCCTCTGCTATTGCAGTTTCTGCTTCTCACGTAACTATACTGATAAGAGTGTAATATTGCATTGGTAACGGATTCACCTTATATGGTGCCTCTCTGCTATTGCAGTTTCTGCTTCTCACGTAACTATACTGATAAGAGTGTAATATTGCATTGGTTATCCTGACTTAGAAACACCTGTTGAGTTTCTGTATATCATCTCTTGTTTTGTATTAAACTTTTAGAAATACTGCTTTTACACTTCTGTGTGGAGAGCTTTATTTCTCCCGAATCCGGTGGTAAGAGATAAACAAGGACAGGTTGGGCTATAGACAGACAGAAATTGATTCTATCAGTACAACTAGCCTAAGGCCTGTGAAACAAGAGACATCCTTGAGGGGGAAAAAGGGAAATTATAGATGAGTTTCAAAAATTCAGCAGATCATCAGCATACAGGGAGAGCATAATAAGATATAAAGTAAACCTGTGATCAGTCCTATGAACATTTAACTATTTACGGTATATGTTCTTAACAAGCAGGAGCTCCAAAGTGTATCTATGGTTAAAATGTTAAAATCATTATATACATTGAATTTGAATTATTTCTAACCTACTTCAATTAGTCTGAATGCTGTTGACATTTGTAAACTTCATGAAGATCTCCACACATATACTTCCTTAAATACTGTCACTTGTCTTCACTATGTCCCTTGAGTAGATACTGCTGTATCACAGAATTCAGAGCATTCTTAAAGTGATACTAAAGGTTATTTATTTATTTTAAATAACAAATATGTTATACTTACCTGCTCTGTGCAAGGGTATTGCACAGAATAGCACCGATCCTCCTCTTGGGTCCCTCACTGGTGCTCTGGGCTCCCTCCTTTTGAGTGCCCCCATACAAGCTGCTTGCTGTGGGGACACTTGTTTGTGCTCGCTCCTGAGCCCCACTCTATCCATAAGAAACACAGAGCGGGGCTCGACCTCGCCTATGCTCCATCCTCAATGGCTGTGTTTGAGAGCAGTGGGAGCCAATGGTTCCCATTGCTGTCTCTGAGCCAGTGAGGAGGCAGAAAGCTGGGACAGCAGCTGCTCTCATACACATATCGGGATCAGGCTCGTGTAAGTATTAGGAAGGCTAAGGGGGAGCTGTATATTGAAGGCTTTTACCTTCATGCATAGAAGGTAAAAAACTGCAGGCTGTACAACTACTTTAACTAAAGAGGTGCTGAGAGAAGGATTAGTTCTTCATCAAATTTCATAGCAGAAGCTCTGAATCTGTTCTCTAAATGAAATCCGCTCCCTCCTCACTGCAATAACTTGCTAGCCTTCCAGCCTGTTGATAGGGATAATATTGTGTTTTTATAACGTTTTACTGTAATTCTTGATTAACCCAGGTATGTTTCTTTATTATTTTTATTTTTTTTTTATGATTCACAGCGTCAGTAAATGTTTTGGTCTTCTAAGGCAAATGGATGTCAACATGGATAATCTGAGTACCAAAGTTGACAGTGCTGTAATGAAGCTGAAAAAAAAATATGAAACAACATTTCATTTGTATCAGAAGTTTCAAAGGTAACTAAAAATCTCTAAAGAAAAAAAAATGTACACATACAGTATGTGGTAGACCGTAGCTGTACGAAATCATTTGTTACATTTTTGCTTTATTTTATGCAATAAGTATCTGTATATATTGACAGGAAAAACATATTAAAATCCAACACACCTCGTGGAAATGCTCCAATATCTGAAACCGATACCTTTGCGATGCTATTTGAGCCCATACAAAATTTAATGGGTTGAAATTGCATTGCAAAGAAACGCATGCGATTTGAACAGGAATGCGGTGCGTTTTCTGTCTGAATCACATGCAGTTTCTTTTTGGGTGCGATGCAATTTGCAGTGTGATTCAAGCTTTTATTTTGTATGGCTCAAATTGCACTGCAAATCGCACTACACCCACCCCCCACTACATGCTCAGATAAGGGTCTGGTATGGCTTTTTGGGGAGACCCCTACCCCATTTTATTAATCTTTCTTATAATTTTGGCATCGAGTGCCCCTCAAACGTCATACTCTTGCCTAAAGGTTTGATACGGATTCAGGGGGGAACCCCGCACCGTTTTTAAATTTTTGGCATGGGGTTCCACTTGAAACCCCTCACACTGTTTTTTTTTTTTTTTTTTCTTTCTCAAAATTTCATTGCCGGCATTTATTTTGTTTACGTTCAGCTGTCAGTGGAGCTGACAGCTGATGAGTCCTCTGTTGTTAAGGACGCGGCAGCTTGCTGGTTTGCTCCTTGACAAACGGCTATTCCGCTAGGGAAAAAGAGAGAACGCTGGAAACTGCCTCTTAGAAGCGGTTAGCAGCGTCTAGGAGCTTTGAGCATTTTTTTCCGCCGGCATGTCGCTCTCAAACGCTTTAACCGCCTCCCGCCCGCCATATAGTAATATGACGGACGCAAGGTGGTTCTCTCGTTCTGGGAGGACATCATATGACGTCCTCCCATTCTAACCGCGCATGCATGGCTCCCGGAGCATGCAGCATGGTGATCGGCGGTGAGGGACACAGCGGATCACCGATCCACGGAAAGAGCCAAAGATGTCGGCTCGATCATGTGATCAGCTGTGTCCAATCACAGCTGATCGCATGTAAACAGGGAAATGCTGGTTATCGGGATTTTTTCTCCACATGAGCTGTCGCGCTGGCAGAGAAGAGGAGAGCCGGTAATCGGCATTCCTCAGAGGGGACATGTACACAGATCATCACAGCACTGATGATCAGTGTGCCCTGATGATCTGTGTAGCCCCAGCAGCGCCACATCAGTGCCACATTTCAGTGCCCATCTGAGCTGCCTTTCAGTGTCACCCATCAATGCCAGTCAGTGCCACCTATCAGTGCTGCCAATCAGTGCCACCTATCAGTGTCAGTCAATTCCGCCTATCAGTGTGCATCAGTGCTGTCTATCAGTGCCGCCTATCAGTGCCATATATGAGTGCTGCCTTTCAGTGCCCATCAGTGATGCCTGTCAATGCCCATCAGTGCCACCTATCAGTGCCTCCTCATCAGTGCCACCTATCAGTGTCCATCAGTGCAGCCTATCAGTGCCCATCACTGCAGCCTCATTAGCGCACATCAGTGAAGGAGAAAAATCACTTATTTACAAAATGTTATAACAAAAACTAAGAAAAAATGTTTTTTTCCCCCCAAAATTTTCAGTGGTTTTCGGTTTGTTTAAGAAAAAATAAAAATCCCAGAGGTGATTATATACCACCGAAAGAAAGCTCTATCTGTCACAAAAAAATACCAATTTTATATGGGTACAGTGTTGCATGACTGCGCAATTGTCATTTAAAGTGCAACAGCGCTGAAAGCTGGAAATTGTCCTGGGCAGGAAGGGGGTATAAGTGCCCTGTAGGCTAGTGGTTAAAAAAGTGTTTGTTTTTTTTTTATATTACTAGAAGCTGAACCTTTTAAAGCGATTCCAACCTACAATAGTGTGCATGCACACATAGAATAACACTACTAGGAGCAGAAAAAAAATTCTCACAAGTAGCTGCTAGGAGTGCATGCTAGTGTGCATGGAACCTAAAATAGAAATGAAAGGAAAAACATTTGTGTGTAGATATAAAAAAAAACAATACAAATAACTTTTTTCCCCCTTTTTTTGTAAGAGATCAAATTTCCTCTGTTCTCATCTCATAAGAGCTAAGGGAGGAGAAACAGCAGCACACTAAGCTTCCTAGTGAAATGCTGTCAAGGGGGGCATGTTGGCATAGATCTGACCATTGGAGGAGAGCATAGCTAGAGAACTGACGACAGTGTATTCTCCTGCCTAGTGTTTACTCAATTTTTAATAGGAAAGCAGAGGGACTGGCAGGAACACCAGGGATTTCACACAAAGAAAGCAATACAAAGAGAACAGGATACCTTTTTCATACAGGTACATGGTACAGCAGTCACAAATTGGGAATATGAAAGGTAGAGTTTACATATTTATTTATTTTTTAATGGGAGCAGTTGGGAGATAGTTTAAAAAAAAAAGTGTAGTTGAGCTGTGTTTTTACCCCTCCCCCTTAAACTGCAAAGGCAATGGCCAGAGGTGTACACATGCTGCAGCAATAATTATACCCCCTGTCATGTTTAGCAGGCACTATTGTCTGCTGAACAAAACCCATTCTAGTGAAATGGGGCTGTGCTGCAAGCACCCCACAACCGTGTACAAGGCAGTTGCAGCGTGGTAGTGCAGCATTTAGGTACATAAAACAGGCAGTAAGGTGGCGACATATTGGCTCTTCGTCACCTGACAAACACCTCTGAAAAGTGATCCAAGGGTGGATTGCTTTTCAAAGGAGCAGCAGTCCTTGCCACAACTGTAAACGAGCCTCTTTATATACCAATTATTCAAAAATATAAATATACCACAAAGTATTAGGCGGGGTAACCTATTAATGAGCTCAAAGATCGCACCTATTAATGGTGTGGGTGTAAGCCAAAAAATTTTGCTCCTTATACACCACCCTGTTTGCAATCAATTTTGCTCTGTGTTTAAATTCGCCTGTTTAAAATCAGAGCAGTACGGGAATTGCCTGCTGCTGCAAGTATTCGATTTCACTGCCTGTTAGTGACCTCTTGTGGTAAACTATTCTCACAACAGTTCTGCTCTTCTCCGTGGAAATAAAGCTTTGCGGGAAATAAATTCAGGTCTTTTCACCCAAGTAAATGGGCTCTTGAAGTTCTTCCTGATGGACCAGGGTTGGTTTTAGAACAGTCTGGGAAAATAAACAACCCTTGGCATTTTTAAACCCGTCTGATTTCTGGAAAAAAATATTATGATTCACACAGCTCACTGCTTCCATAGCATTGCTCTTTTATACCCTGGTCCTGTTTTTACTTTCCTGGACAGCACCATCTTTACTACCGTGCAGTATTGTACTTTGCTTTAGGTTTTGTAAAAAAACAAAAACAAAAAAAAAACCTGAAACATTGTCCTTTTTACACATCATATCTGTGATTTAGTCTGCCATCTAACACTGATGGGTGCTTACAATGATCAGCTTTTGTATATTTATGTAAAGCCTTTATCCCAAAAGGAAAACGACTGTTTGCTATAACTGCTCATAAAGTTTCAGCTGACTTTTGGCTTGAATTTGTTGGTGAATTTAAGTCTGTTAGTACATTTGACACTCTCCTCCGACCAGACTGACAATGCTGCTGTCCAAAGGTGCCCCCTGTGCTTATTCATCCAGAGTGGGGGCACTCTAATACAGGAGGTGTGTTACTGGCCAGATCCCCAGGTAAAATGGGGGAGGGGGGGGGAGAGCCTAACAAAAAAGAAAATGAATGCAGCCACCACATCTAATAATTGATACGCTGCAATATATTACATTGTTTGTTTTAGTTTTTGTGTTTTTTCCTATATGGAAAGGTTTGTATGCCTTATTTTTTATCTTTAGGTATCACTCAGCTTGTATGTTCATATGCTGATGATAATTTACATTTCCGTTTCTTTCAGTACGTTTAACGACATATTTATGAACGTGCCAAATACAGAGTAAGTTTTTGATCTTTACAATTTTGCATCCACTCACTGTCACAAGGATAATCTGTCATTTACAGCAATATGACAACTTGTAGACAAATCACAATCCAATGTAAACTTGTCATAAAACCCTGAGCACAGTCTTAGTAGAAAAACTTTCCCATTGACATATTTCAACATCCAGTACTCTTGTGTTCAAATTGATATGCTTTTATTTTTTGCTTTGGTGACCTATTTAGAAATGACCTAATATTGTTATGGCAGGATAATGTAAAGATTGTACTAATTGAAATCTTGTTTTTGTTGGCACACAGGAATGCTGCTGTCTCTAGTCATAAGGCCATTCTTGAAGGCTCTTGGACAACATATCTTTTGGCGAAAGGTAGGAATTCTTAAACCCTCCACACTGTACAGGGTATTTCAGACCAGTTTGTTTATTCAAGCTGTTGGCACAGAAGTCACTTTAACAGGTGAAGCAGAGCTGCAACCTCCAATCATCCATAGCTCCAGCAACCGTGTGCACAGGCAGAGTAGCTTCTGATAGCTTCTAATACTATGCAATAGACTGGAAGAAGTCGGCACTCCAGTGTCACAGCAAAAATGGTATTCTCCTTTATTGAAAAAATGGTGTTTCTGCTGTCAGGACTTGGTCATGGCTGAGCCCACCCCACCAGACCTGTTGGAGTGTCCTGGGCTTTTAGGCATCAAGCCTCTGTGAACCGTAACCCTCCCGATTTAGTTTTGAGCAGGTAAAACTTTGCCCCACTTAAAGCATTACTAGCGTAATTGACCAAAAGGTTGTACTTTAGGATTTCACTTCAGTACAGTTGTCTTTCTGATTTGGTATTGAGCCAACCTGTTTTCTTGATTTTTGGAAGACATTGCTGGCTCCCTTGCCAATGTCCTTACTTCTAGTGAGCAACTGCAGAGTACTGAAGCCAGAGGGTTATAACTACCACGTAACTAGCATTTTCAGAATTTCGCCTGTAGAACTGAAAACCATGTTTACAAATAGCATACAATTGAGGAAGACTTATTGTTCAAAAGTAAAAACATTTAGGCTTTGCTTTATCTTTGTTTCCAACAAATTATTATTTGTGTTTTTTATTTATTATTTTTTTTAAATAAATTTTCTTATTTATTTTTTTAGGAAAAGTTTTACAGATGGATGATGACCTCATAATCTCGTTCCAGCTGTTGCTATGTGTTTTGGAATATTTTATCAAGAGATCACCATCTGATATTCTGAAAGAACCATATAGTATGTCATAACCTTAAATTGTTGGTGTAGTTACGATCCATGAGTTTACAAAAATTGCTGAGTAGTAGAGCTTGATGGGTTACTCCTCCCTGTGGGTAGTATAAGCCCTGGTTCACATCTTTGCGGTCGTGCTTGCTGCAATTTGCTTGGGCACGAGAGCATGTTCATTTGAATGGACTCCTGTGCCCTGGGACACATAAGGAAGAAGGCCTTGCAATACCTTGGAAATCACAACCCACACGGGAACTGAGATTCCCAGTACAGTTGCTATATCCAGTGCGGGCGGCGTGCCATTTTCCTGTTTGATATTTTGTGCCTGTGTATAGATATCTTTCACATATGCTAAGTTTGTATCACATATGTAGATTGTCAGTGTGTCTAACACAATTTAAAGAAGGATAAAGTTTTTGGCATTTGTATTTAATTTAAAGTAGCCACTTTGACAGGTTATTGTCAGGTGGTACAGGTTTAATATTGTATTTGATGTTTTCGTATTGGTAATTGTTCTTAATCTTCTCTTTACTGTTTGTACACAGAGAGCTCTGTAAGTGGACTTTCTGTGAATGGACCAACCCGAACTTCGCGACGTGGTCAGAGCAGAAACACTCGTACGTCACGGCAGTCTGAAACAGACACCAGAATCATAGAGGCTCTTTGTAGGGCTAACGAATGTCCTGTTGATGAGGTAATGATTTCCTTGTTTTTAGTTTGTTTTTAGCAGAGGAAGAATAAATAGTTCCCTCCTAAAAATATAAATGGCTTGAGACAAGTATTTGTTCTGTCCAACACTACATTAGCCTAGAAAATGGCAATTGATGTACCACAGTTTGTCTTCTTGGAAATCATGCGTTTCCTGGGGCTGGAGGTTTCTGGGAACATAACTGAATCAGATTAAATTAACCAGTTAATGTCCATATGTGCTACTTAGTAGGATGGAATAAAGTCTAAAATGTAAATAGAGTTTTTGTATGTAGACTACACATCACAATAAAAGTGCTCTCCAGGGAGAGCATAGTTTCTGATGGTGATTTCCTGCACTCTGATGTACAGTATAGTGCACCAATTACTGTGATATTTTTTTAAAATATACCTTCTAAAATATACAATAGGGTTGAAGAGCTAAATTCCTAAATTGATTAGCATGATGGCAGGCAAATATATTAACTACCTTTCTTCTAATAAAGTTCTTTATAATGTTATATTTGCGTGTGAGTTTAGAGAATCTCCTCTGTTAGTATTTATACTCAGCGGCCACAGTTTTAGATACACCTGTTTTAATTGCTTAGTAACACAAATTGCTGATCAGTCAATTACATGGCAGCAACTCGATGCATTTAGGCATCTAGACGTGGTGAAGGCAACTTGCTGAAGTTCAAACCGAGCATCAGAATGGGGCAGAAAATGGAATTAAGTGACTTTTGAAAGTGGCATGGTTGTTGGTGCAAGACGAGCTTGTCTGAGTATTTAACCTCTTGCCGTCCGCCTGCTGTTTATAAACGGCAGGGCGGTGGCAGTCCAGGGTCGGGTTGCCGTCCATAAACGGCAACCGCCTTTTCTAGCTGTGCGCGCTCCCTGGGAGCGCGCACCACCGCGATCCGGTGCCCGCTGTGTCCTCCGGACACAGTGAAACACTGATTGTCGGACGGGACCTCTGTACGAGGTCCCGATCATGTGATCACTGATTGGCGAATCAGTGATCACATGCAAAGTAGTAAGCAAGATGTCACTTGTGACATCATTGCTTACTATGTGTGAAATCTGTGAATGATCACAGAGGTCACATGGTACAAGGCTATTCACAACAGCCTTGTACCATGTGACAAGCTGTGACCACTCACAGCTCACTCAGTAATTCTCAATGACTGCAAGAATGCAGACAGAGAGAAAGAGAAATGATTGCTTTTACATCCTATATGGGTGTAAAAGCAATCAGTGTAAAAAAAAAAAAAAAAAAAAAATCTTCATCACCCTCCACGTAGTACAGTGTCACCATGGTGACAGTGTACTGCTAGGGTGACAGTATGTAAAAAAATAAAAAAAATAAAAAATAATAATATAAAAAAAATAAAATAAAATGTAAAAAAAAATGTTTAAAAATTATAATTTTTGGTTATAAACTAATTTGGATTTTTTTTTTTTTTACTAAAAAAATAACGGAATAAATTTTGGCTAAGATTTATGATGAAATATTATTTATTTGCAAAATTTTATTTAAAAAAACACTTTTTTTCAAAATTTTTGAACTTTTTCATTTACATAGTAAAAAAATAAAAATCCCAGCGGTGAATAAATACCACCAAAATAAAGCTTTATCTGTCTCAAAAAAATGGTAAAAAATTCATATGGGTACAGTATTGCATGACCGCGCAATTGTCATTCAAAGTGTGATAGCGCTGAAAGCTAAAAATTGCCCTGGACAGGAAGGGGTAAAAGTGTCCGGACAGGAAGTGGTTAAAAAACAGATGATCTACTTGGATTTTCACGCACAACCATCTCTAGGATTTACAGAGAATGGTCCGAGAAAAAGAGAAAATATCCAGTGAGCAGTAGTTGTGTGGACAAAAATGCCTTGTTGATGTCAAAGGTCAGAGGAGAATGGGCAGACTGGTTCGAAATGATAGGCAACAGTATCTCATATAATAACTCGTTACCAAGGTATGCAGATTGCCATCTCTGAACGCACAACACATCAAACCTAGAAGCAGATGGGCTGCAGCAGCAGAAAACCACATCGGGTGCCACTCCTGTCAGCGAAGAAAAGGAAACGGAGGCTACAGTCCGCATAGGCTAACCAAAATTGGACAGTAGAAGATTGGAAAACCGTTGCCTGGTCTGTTGAGTCTCGATTTCCATAGAAATGGTTGTGCGTGAAAATCCCAGTAGATCTACAGTTTATGACATACTCAGACCAGCCCATCTAACACCAACAACCATGCCATGTTCAAAGTCACTTAAATCCCCTTTTCTTCACCATTCTGATGCTCAGTTTGAGCTTCATGAAGTCATCTTCACCACCTCTAGATGCCTAAACGCACTGAGTTGCTGCCATGTGATTGGCTGATTAGCAATTTGTGTTACCAAGCAATAGAACTGGTGTACCTAATAAAGTCACCGGTGAGTGTATATATGTCAATAAAACAAAGGTTGTTAAGCAGCATCAGTGGGTGCAATGAGTGCTGTCTCCCACAATCCTTCTCGGTGACTTTAGCATCCCTGTTAATACTAACACTCCTGCTATTTCTAAATGTCTTAGTCTAACCTCCTCGTTTGATCTGAAGCAATGGGTACATGCTTCTACTCACTCTGATGGCAACACCCTTGACCTTGTATTCTCCTACCTATGCACTCCATCCAACCTCTCCAACAATCCTTTTCCTCCCTCTGATTAGCACCTTATTAGTTTTACTCTCTCCCTGTCTTCCACAACCTCTCCCTCCAGCCTCCTAACAATTACCAGGAGAGACTTTCACCACTTTAACCCTTCTTTTCTCCACTCTGCTTCTGACCACCTCTATGACAAAATCTCACTCCTGTCATGCCCCAATCTAGCCACTTCTGCCCACAGTAGATCCCTGTCCTCTGCCCTGGACGGTCTTGCCCCTCTCACTACACACAGGATAAGGTCCTGACCCCACAACCCTGGCAAACAGACGACACCAGAATTCTCAAAAAATGTATCTGATGTGAGACTAAGTCTCACAAAGAGTTCAACCAATATAAAACTTCCTTCCTAAAATACAATTCTTGACTCCACACTGCCAAGCAGATTTTTTTACTCTTGTTAACACCTTCTCATCCAGTCACCGTCAACTCTTCTCTGCCTTTAACTCTCTACTTGATCCTCCACTGCCTCCACCGACTAACTCACTCACTGCCCAAGAGATCTCCAGTCACTTAAAAAAATAAGATCGATACAATTAATGATATCTCCACTCTACAGATAACTCCCCCACTTAACACCCCATGTCCACAGGTACACTCAACACTTCCCTTATTCAACCCTGCTACTATAGACAAAGTTCCTAAACTTTTTGCTAACACCCACCTAACCACCTGTCCCATGGACCCTATTCCCTCTCAAATACTGCAATCACCCTCTGACTCTAACTTACACTCTCTAATTCACATCTTCAATCTCTCCCTCTCTTCTGGCACCTTCCCCAACACTAAAACATGCACTAGTCACCCCCATACTTAAAAAGCCTTTCTTGGACCCTTCTTGATTCCCATCAGTTTGGATTTTGCCCTCAACACTCCACAGAAACTGCTCTCATAAAACTCAAAAGCGATTTACTAACCACTAAAACCAATGGACATTATTCTGTACTCCTACTTCTGGACCTTTCGGCTGTCTTTAATACGGTTGACCACCCTCTCCTCCTCAAAAATTACTCCCTTGATCTCCATGACTGTGCTCTGCGTTGGTTCTCATCCTACCTATCCCACCGCACCTTTAGTGTCTTACAATTCTACTTCCTCCTCCTCTTTTCCTTTCTCCGTTTTGGGGTCCCCCAGGGTTCTGTTCTTGTATCTCTCCTGTTCTCGATCTACACCTCCTCTCTGGTTCAGCTGAATCTGAATATATTTTCTACGCTGACAACACCTCTCTACCCTTCAGCTCACAACTTCAGTCGCCTCACGCATCACTAACTTACTGACCGACATAACAGTCTGGATGTCACATCACTTCCTTAAACTCAATCTATCCAAAACCGAGCTCTTAATATCTCCTCTTCATGTGCCCCATTCCCCTGACTTCTCTGTCAAGATCAGCAATGGGCAAACTACGGCCCGCGGGCCGTATTCGGCCCGGCGGACCTTTTAATCCGGCCCGCGGAGCGTGGCAAACATTGGCTATCAGGATGTAGGCGGGGCAGCGTGATGAACTCCTCTCCTCTCACAGTCCGCCCTGAAGACCGGAACGGCGCGGGAACACGGCGAGAGGAACGCGCGGAGCAAAGGTAAGTGAATTGCCACAATATGGGGAATGAATTACAATATGGGGAATGAATTACTATATGGGGGATGAATTACTATATGGGGGATGAATTACTATGGGGGATGAATTACTATGGGGGATGAATTGCTATATGGGGGATTAATTACTATAGGGGGGATGAATTACTATAGGGGGGATGAATTACTATAGGGGGGATGAATTACTATAGGGGGGATGAATTACTATGGGGGATGAATTACTATGGGGGATGAATTACTATATGGGGGATGAATTACTATATGGGGGATGAATTACTATATGGGGGATGAATTACTATATGGGGGATGAATTACTATGGGGGATGAATTACGATATGGGGGATGAATTACGATATGGGGGATGAATTACGATATGGGGGATGAATTACTATATGGGGGATGAATTACTATATGGGGGATGAATTACTATATGGGGGATGAATTACTATGGGGGATGAATTACTATATGGGGATGAATTACTATGGGGGATGAATTACTATATGGGGGATTAATTACTATGCTTACTATGGGGGAATATTACTATACTTACTATGGATGGCATAGATGACGCGCGGAGCAAAGGTAAGTGAATTGACACAATATGGGGAATGAATTACAATATGGGGAATGAATTACTATAGGGGGGATGAATTACTATAGGGGGGATGAATTACTATAGGGGGGATGAATTACTATAGGGGGGATGAATTACTATATGGGGGATGAATTACTATGGGGGATGAATTGCTATATGGGGGATGAATTACTATAGGGGGGGATGAATTACTATAGGGGGGATGAATTACTATGGGGGATGAATTACTATATGGGGGATGAATTACTATATGGGGGATGAATTACTATAGGGGGGATGAATTACTATGGGGGATGAATTACTATATGGGGGATGAATTACTATATGGGGGATGAATTACTATATGGGGATGAATTACTATATGGGGTATGAATTACTATGGGGGATGAATTACTATATGGGGGATTAATTACTATGCTTACTATGGGGGAATATTACTATACTTACTATGGATGGCATGGTAGTGGCTGGGCCGGCCAGCAGCTAGTCCGGCCCCCGGGTCCAATATATGAACCCATTGCGGCCCTCAAGTCAAAAAGTTTGCCCACCCCTGGTCAAGATCAATGGCACTACCATCAACCCGTCCCTGCATGCCAGGGTGCTAGGTGTAATCCTGGACCCACATCCAATCACTCTCCAAAGCTTGACGTCTCAACCTCTGCATCATCTCCAAAATACGCCCCTTCCTAACCAATGACACCACAAAGCTCCTAATTCACTCTCATGATATCTTTCGCCTCGATTACTGCAACTCCCTCCTCATTGGCTTACCTTTACATAGGCTATCCCCCCTCCAGTCAATCATCAGTGCTGCTGCCAGGCTCATCCACCTTACCAACTGTTCAGTGTCTGCCACCCCTCTCTGCCAATCTCTGCATTGGCTGCTACTCACCCTATATAATAATAAAAATATAGAAACCTTTTCTATTTCGTTTGATAAAATGAATCTAATTGCTAAAGAAAAATACAACATTATATCCAGAAACAATTTGTGGGAATCCCCCAACGACATACTTTTAAAAGGCATCTTTGTTATTACTTCAGTGTATAAGTGATCTGAAAGTGAATCTGTCAAGTGATCAAAATAGTTTCAAAATACAAGCACCTTGAGGCCTACATTTATGTTTGCTAATCCTCCGCTTGTTTTCTGGAAGCCCCTAGATCCCTGGGGCTGACACCTAACAGAGGGCTTTCAATTCTCCCCAACATAAAATCCTGCTCAGCCTGAAACCAAGATCCATCCAATTGACACACATTCTTTGTGTGTCTCTAACACTCCATCTCTCATGCTCTGAGATAAAATGATGCAAATACTATATTTTAAAGGTCAACAATCTGCTTTTTTTATCTTATGGAAAAAAATTTCAGCATGTTCCTATTTATGCTTGAATTACGAAGACATATTTGTTTGAATGTTGTATTAATGAAATGCATTTCCATTTCTTAGGTGAAAAATGTTTATTTCTCTAGTTTTGTTGACTTTTTGGATTCTACTGGAATTTCTTCCATGGACGGTCTCCCAAAGGTATCTTTCTAACCTGTTCTAATTGCAGTTTTTATGTTGTTGAACTTAATAAACTAGGCATAATTCACTCCATCCTCTTATATTTGGTATCCTTTTTTTGAACCACTTCCCACCTGGCCACTGCATATAATCATCTGGGCAGGAGCAGCACTGTCCTGGGAGGATGTACCGATACATCCTTCTAGAAATGCAACTCATGTCTGCCCCCGGGAATACACAGTAGCACGACCTGTGACCGCTGTGTCCACTGATCGTGGTACTGGGCTACTGTTATTAGCCTTCGTACCATGTGATCACGTGTCCAGTCATATACCATGGCTTTCATTCATGATGCTATTGCTTACTACTGTGATCTCTGTGATGTACCATGTGATAGCTGTGGCCAGTCACAGCAATCACAATATAAGCAATGTCACCATGAATAGATGCCAAACACAATTAAGATGATTGCTTATACAGTGTTGATCACTGTAATATCAATCATAGTGTGTATAAAAAAAGACCCGATGAACCCCCAGAGCAGTACACAAACCAGTGCTGCCAGTCAGTATCCCTAATATCCGCCACACCTGAGCCTTAAGGATTTGTTCACATGTGAGATGCTCTCTGAAGAGCCACCTTTTTGTTTTTTCAAAGAGCATTTTGCAGGACCTCGCACAAGCACCCCAGTTACTTGAATGGGTCATTTTCAACAGGCTTCCATGGGATATAATTCCTGACACAGCTGTGAAGCAAACCATCACAGCTGCAGCATGTGTACACACCCCCCGGCCACTGCCTCTGCTGTTAAAGGGGGTAGTAGTTGAGCCATAAAACCCCAACTCAACCTCCTGATTTCCCATTGCCACTATATCAGTGTAGCTAGAATCCGTATTCTTGATTGCCACCACACCAGTGCAGCAAACAGTTTCCCTGACAACTGCCATTCCAGTTTCAGTGTCACCAGACCAATGTAGGTCAGCAGAAGTGTTCCTGATTGCTGCCACACTGGTCGCTAGTGTCACAGACCAGTGTAAACCAACAACAATATTCCTGATGACCACCACACCAGCGTAGTTTTGCCTTCGCCTGCTGACTGTACTAACCGTGGCCTGTTTATTGTCCACGTTTCTGCCTGTTGCCTTGACCGATCCTTTTGCTTGTTTGCTGATCATGTCTCCGCCTGTGCCTGAACTGACCTATCTGCACATGTGACTGACTATGTTCCTGCGAGACACCTGTCACAGCTATAACCTGTGGACAACTGCATTCTTGGAACCTGCAGGAACGCTTTTGTTCTCCCTTTCTTTAACCTCTTGTACTTCTTGGCCAGTGAACATAGCATTCATGGTGGCAGCCATGTAACAGTAGACTAGGCTTACTTGGCTTAAAGGAACTGGGAATGCTATGGATGATGCTACACTAAGCTATATTCCCTGACCACTGATATACAGGTGACCATTACAGTACATTGGTTGTGATACAATTGTTTAACTTGTTTGATACACAAGATACAATTTCCGGTATATAATCATTTCAAAAAGTGAAAGTTGCACTGTTATTGCCATACTCATGATAAGTAGTAGAATATTTTGGGGTGTAATTCTATGTAGAAATATCTTATTAACCACTTCAGTACTGGGCACTTTTACCCGCTTCTTGCCCAGGCCAATTTGCATCTTTCACTGTTATCGCACTTTAAATGACAATTGTGCGGTCATGCAACACTGTACCCATAAAAAAAATTATCATTTTTTTCACACAAATAGAGCTTTCTTTTGGTGGTATTTAATCACAACTGAGTTTTTTTTTTTTTTTTGCTTAATAAACAAAAAAAACAGAAACTTTTGAAAAAGAAGCTAGTTTTTCTTCGTTTCTGTTATAAAATTTTGCAAATAAATAACATTTCTTCATAAATTTGGGTCAAAATGTATTCTGCTACATTTCTTTGGTGAAAATACCCCAAATTAGTTTCTATTATTTAGTCTTTAGGAAAGTTATAGAGTCCACAAACTATGGTTTATATATATCTGACAATCAATCCTGATGTACTGCCCATCTCATTTCTTGAGGCCCGAAAACGCCAGGTTAGTACAGATCAGGATTTTATTTTTATTTATTTTTCTCACTTTCCAAAAAAAGTGACTAAAATGAGAACTTCAGAAAACTCAACTTCAGAAAACGCACCATGCCTCTTACTAAATACCCTGGACTGTCTGCTTTCCAAAAATGAGTCACTTGGGGAGTATTTGTGTTGTCCCGACATTTTAGGGGCTCAAGAAATGTTATAGACAGTTAGTACATCAGGATAGATAGATATATTATGTGTGTGTGTATATATTTTACACACACCATAGTTTGTAGACTCTATAACTTTCACACAGACTAAATAATATACACTGATTTGAGTTATTTTTACCACCATAATGTAGTACGGTACATTTTGGCCCCAAATTTATCAATGAAGGTTATTTATTTGCAAAATTTTATAACAAACTAAAAAAAAGAATTTTTATAGCAAAAAAAAAAACAGTGGTGGTTAAATACCACCAAAAGAATGTTCTATCTGTCTAAAAAATGATAAAAATGTAATCTGGGTACAACGTTGAATGAATAAGTAATTGTTATTCAAAGTATGACTGTGCCAAAAACTGACAAATGGCCTGGGCAGGAAGGGGGTTAAAGTGTTCGGTCTTGAGGTGGCTAATAGAGATGCTGGGTGGCTCCTCCTATACTGCTTATGCCATGTTCAAGACTAGCTAAACTAAGTGTTTGATTCTGTTAGGCATGCTTGGTAGTTTAAATGTTGAACGTTACAAAGTAAATGCACTTTTGTGGACATTGCGATAATGTTATCTTTACAGTTTCTTTTTGGAAAGTAGTCAAAAGCTAGCCAACATGAAAGCACCTGGAAAGAAGGGTTCTCCTACCTGGAAAAGGCAATGCCAACAGAAACTTAAATAGTAAACTCCCAAGTGGCAGCTCTCAGTCTTTCCTCTTTTAGAACAGTGTAAAACTGCAGTAGGACCCTCTTACTATAGGCTTCCCATTGTGCATTGGTGCCTGCCTATAATCTTCAGTGTAGGGGCAATGACGCTAGATATACATATGGTATGTGGTGGGGAATAGAGTATATGGTTCTAGAGTATATGGTTCCTCTTACCTGTTTGATGCCTAAGTTCCTTTTCCACCTTCTGGACGATGGAGTCAACATTCCATACCCAATTTGTGCGCACATATAGAAGGAATTTGTTGGAGGCACACAGATATTATGGTTGACTATAGAATGGGCAGTACATCTGCTTTTGGAGCCTGTTCTTTAGCGCTGATAGGTTGTTTTCTTGACTGTATACAGATAATTTTGTCCCTACAGTATCTCACAGAAGTGAATACACCCCTCACATTTTTGTAAATATTTTATTATATCTTTTCATGTGACAACACTGAAGAAATGACACTTTGCTACAATGGAAAGTAGTGAGTGTACAGCTTGTATAACAGTGTAAATTTGCTGTCCCCTCAAAATAACTCAACACACAGCCATTAATGTCTAAACTGCTGGCAACAAAAGTGAGCACACCCCTAAGTGAAAATGTCCAAATTGGGCCCAATTAGCCATTTTCCCTCCCCGCTGTCATGTGACTCGTTAGTGTTACAAGGTCTCAGGTGTGTTAAATTTGGTGTTATCGCTCTCACTCGCTCATACTGGTCACTGGAAGTTCAACATGGCACCTCATGGCAAAGAACTCTCTGAGGATCTGAAAAATAGAATTGTTGCTTTACATAAAGATGGCCTAGGCTATAGGAAGATTGCCAAGACCCTGAAACTGAGCTGCAGCACGGTGACCAAGACCATACAGCAGTTTAACAGGGCAGGTTCCACTCAGAACAGGCCTCGCCATGGTCGACCAAGGAAGTTGAGTGCACGTGCTCAGTGTCATATCCAGAGGTTGTGTTTGGGAAATAGGCATATTAGTACTGTCAGCATTGCTACAGAGGTTGAAGGGGTGGGGGGTCAGCCTGTCAGTGCTCAGACCATATGCTGCACACTGCATCAAATTGGTCTGCATGGTTGTCGTCCCAGAAGGAAGCCTCTTCTAAAGATGATGCACAAGAAAGCCTGCAAACAGTTTGCTGAAGACAAGCAGACTAAGGACATGGATTACTGGAATCATGTCCTGTGGTCTGATGAGACCAAGATAAACATATTTGGTTCAGTTGGTGTCAAGCGTGTGTGGCGGCAACCAGGTGAGGAGTACAAAGAAAAGTGTGTCTTGCCTACAGTCAAGCATGGTGGTGGGAGTGTCATGGTCTGGGGATGCATGAGTGCTGCCGGCATTGAGGAGCTACAGTTCATTGAGGGAGCCATGAATGCCAACATGTACTGTGACATACTGAAGCAGAGCATGATCCCCTTCCTTCAGAGACTGGGCCCCAGGACAATATTCCAACATGAGAACGACCCCAAACACACCTCCACCACTGCCTTACTAAAAAAGCTGAAGTTAAAGGTGATGGACTGGCCAAGAATGTCTCCAGACCTAAACCCTATTGAGCATCTGTGGGGCAGATCAAATGGAAGGTGGAGGGTGCAAGGTCTCTAACATCCACCAGCTCCATGATGTTGTCATGGAGGAGTGGAAGAGGACTCTAGTGCCAACCTGGGAAGCTCTGGTGAACTCCATGCCCAAGAGGGTTAAGGCAGTGCTGGAAAATAATGGTGGTGACACAAAATATTGACACTTTGGGCCCAATTTGGACATTTTCACTTAGGGGTGTACTCTCTTTTGTTGCCAGCGGTTTAGATATTAATGGCTGTGTGTTGAGTTATTTTGAGGGGACAGCAAATTTACACTGTTATACAAGCTGTACACTCACTACTTTCCATTGTAGCAAAGTGTCATTTCTTCAGTGTTGTCACATGAAAAGATATAATAAAATATTTACAAAAATGTGAGGGATTTGCTCCTGTGAGATACTGTATCTCAATGGCAGTGTGCATATTTCTGTTTCTATGTCTGTAATTATGACTCTAGTTATTGATGATGGTAAGCTGTTTCTTCTGGTGGCTGTAAGACCCAAGTCTAGACTGTTGGGTAGGATAGAGGTTTTACCAGTATGGAATGTACAGTGAAGGAAATAAGTATTTGATCCCCTGCTGATTTTGAATGTTTGCCCACTCACAAAGAAATGATCAGTCTAAAAATCGAATGGTAGGTGTATTGTAACACAGAGAGACAGAATAGCAACAAGAAATTCAAATCCTGAACTCAGCAGCCAGACTCATCCACCTCACCAACCGCTCCACTTCTGCCACCCCCCTCTGCCAATCCCTTCACTGGCTTCCGATTGCCCAACGCATTAAATTCAAATTACTAACTCTGACATACAAAGCCATTCATAACGCTGCCCCAAACTACCTTACTGACCTGATACCCAAATACCACCCTACCCGTGCCCTTCGCGCCTCACATGACCTCCTACTCTCTAGCTCCTTGGTCTCCTCCTCCCACGCCCGACTGCAGGACTTCCCCATCCTCTGGAACTCCCTACCCCAATCCATCAGACTGTCACTTACCCTCCTCACCTTCAGGCGCACCCTGAAAACCCATCTCCTCAGGGAAGCCTACCCCTCCCTCACCTAACAGCCGTTCTCCTCCACTCTTCCTACCACTCCATCCCCCACAGCCACTTCCTCCTGTACCACTATCCCCTCCCTCCTAGATTGTAAGCTCGAAAGAGCAGGGCCCTCGAACCCCTCGTGTATTGTATTGTTACTGTATTGTCTCATGTACTGTCCCCCACTATATAAATACTGTATAATAATAATATCAATCATCCACTTGTCCTTCATTCCTAAATTCTGTTTCAGTCATAGAAGCTGTAGTTTGGCTTCTAAAAATGGTATAGCTGAGCAGAAAGGATGGGCATAGTTTGGCTTTTTTGATCAGAGCCTGCGATAGACCTTAGTTGTATTAACCTCCCATATCAGAAGATTGAGATGACAGTAGTGGGAGGGGGGGCAGGGACAGAGGAAGATTTCAGTTAAAACAAGAATTGGCACAAGGGACCAATCCTGCTTGACTTTAAGCTACTATATGTTTCTTTTGTTGATTTATTTGTTTTTAAATTTAGCTTTACTTAGGCTTTAAAGTGAAGATGGCTATGTAGATGATTTTCATTGCTCTATTTGACCAGATAGGAAAGATGATTTTATAATTTCTGACTATTTTAAAGTGTTTGTTTTGTGTATTCTTCCCAGCTAGTCACCTTTTCAAATAGGAGGCCAATGAGGTTAGCTAAAAACCTTGTCTCTGCTGTAACCCAAGAGGTACTGTATGATTTCCTGAGACTAGATACTTCTTTTGTTCTATGATAAGCATGGCCCCGAATTATCCACATTATAGAAATATATGTTGCCAGACAGTGGTGGTGCAAAACTGGTTCCCCTGTCAGAGTTGAAAAGGTGCTGTTTACCACATGCATTTCGTGGTGGTTAGCCTCTGTTATCTAAAGACTAATTTTTAAAATTTTGTCATTCTAATTTTCTCTTTAGGTTGAGGTAATTTCAAAGCAGTATGAAGACATTTATAAGAGAAACAAGGACATTGACTCAAGGCTGTTTTTGAAAAATGATCCATCTCTGAAAGTTGACATCAGTGAAAGGTAAGCAGAGAAATATATCTGCTTATTTTCTTAAGCTGTGTATACACATGCAATTTTTTTTTTCATTCAACAAAAACTGACTGATCCTTTGCATCAACACCAGCGATGTTAATGTGGATCTCTCCCTCTGGGCTATTGTATTCTGCAAGGGTGACTCCCCCCAACAGAATATACTGATCAGCGCTTTCATACTTTGGCTTCAAGCAGTAATCAAATGTTGGTTTTTCAGCAGGACTGTACGACAGACCAGCTTCTGTTGAATAAAGATGAGTACACATTGACCAAAAATCAGCCATTCCCTGGAAAGGCTTGTGTGAACCCAGCTTTAGTATGTCAGGATTGAGCAGCATTTACTGTATTTTAGGTGTTCTGAGAATAGACCAGAACCCTGATTTTAAAAGTAACTTATTTTTACTCATTTAATTTAATTCACATTTTGTTTACTGTAATTAGTACATTTTGTAATTAATGATGTGTCTGAAAAATAACTGACTGTACCTAAACCAGGTATTACACTATTTATCAGCCAGGTGGCACAGGGGTGTGCAACAACCTATAGCAGCTGACTGTTAATCAACTTTCACTGGTCTGATTTGTTGAATCCTGAGAACTTAATGGTTGCTCCAATAATCACTTGTCATATTTGGATCTATCCATGCATGAATGTTATTTTCTGAACCTCTATATGATCATTACAAGTTACAATTGTACATTTAAAACATTTTTATTGAGTATTTAGATACATACACGTGTTTAGGATAGGGGAATCCCTGTAATCTGTAACTGTAATTGCTTATCCTGCAACAATTGTGATACTGTTTTTACAAAGTAATGCATATACCATTTTTTTTCTAGTTTGGAACAGGAGAGAACACCTAAGAAACATATTGGTGGTGAAGCACCTGTGATACCTCCTCAGACACCAGTAAGGTGAGCTTATTCACAGTCACTTCATTTACCATTTAACATGCTTGCGGACTTTTTTATTTTCATAAGTCATGGCTATTGTTTTTTGTAATTCACACAATTCCTGAAGGTTTCTGTTATGGGAAGAGTTGGCACTAGATAGTTACCAGAGGGAGGACTGGCTGCTGGCCTCTCCATGATGACTTGATTTTTGGATCTGTGTTTGTGCAGGGCAGTTGCTTTTAGCTAGTCAACACTGCATACCTATTGGACAAATTATAAATTTTTTCACATTTTATAATTAATGAGGGTGCAACATGCACTGTGTAACAATAAATATGAATAAGCTGGTGATGCATGGATCCCCAAACATTCCAAACATGGGGCCGGTTCACTGTTCTTCAGACTTCCGATGGGTAGCTGTGGTCTGTGCAAGTAAGTGGGAATAATGTCCCATCATAAATAAAGGTGAGCAAAGAGCTGCCCTTTGGGGACCAATGTCTTAATGTACGGATGAAAGCTATGCTAGGGGTGGATTTATACAAAATCTGCAGAGCTGTTTGACCTGTGAAACGGCATAAGAATATAATGAGCTAGGAAAATACTACAGTATGGCTACTAGATGGAGCTGATGATCATAGAAAATAATTATTTACTAGGGTAAGTTATCCTTTATTAAAGCTTCCCTTTCCCTAGCAGGGCTAAAATAAGGGGAGGGTGGGAAGGACGGCTTCCCTTGGCACAATGGTTCATTGCAGGAATGGGTTGCCTTCCTTTACAAGGCTGACAGGAGTAATGACAGCGTTTATCACTACTCCTGTCATCCCAGTGCTGGGAGTGGCGAGGAGAAGGGAATCGGGTGGTGGTGTGGGCTGTGGATTTTCCCCCTTCTTCTTCCTGCAAGTGTAGCATTCCTGTATTAACAAGCCAACAGCAGTGTTCACAGGAATACAGGAGCTGCACTACTAAGCAGTGTTAATTTTGTTGACGAAAATATTTTCAGCGACTAAAATACAACTGGAATGAAAACAATTCACATGACTAAAATACAATAAAAATGGCATTTTAGTCAAAAGACTAGGACTAAAACTAAATCAATAATTGACTTAAAAATGAACACTGGTTATATCACAACGGCTAAATATGTGTCTATAGTGCATGTTCAAACCTTAATATAAATAATATGTTATTAGATATTTACTCCAGGAGTATATAATGACTTTGGAAATTCTAGAGAAATGCTTAAATAATGCTTTACAATGTGACGAAACCCATTAGATTTTAGTTGACTGAAATATGACTAAAATGGCATTTTCGTCAAAAGACTATGACTAACACTAAATCGAAATTAGACGTCCAAATTAACACTTCTTATCAGATACTTTATGTACATGAAGCCCTTTTTTGCTGCTTGGAAATTTTAATGGCTTGCCACTGGATGCAAGCTCTCCACCCCACATTCCAAGCCTGGTGCCTTGAAGTTAACTCATCATTGCCCTTTATGAAACTCATTTATGCTTACAGGGGAAGTCCAGCCAAGTATAATTAAATTTGGGATCGTTGGTTGGCTTTCCCGGAAACTTGTTCTTAGCTACTGCGAATATTCTTCATAGACCAGTTGAGCTGTCTCCACTTCGTACTGATATACTCTCATCCCTAATGCATTAAGGTTACTCTTTCTTGGTACCCTATTGTACTTCCCTTTTTGAATGTCTGTTTGCCATGAGTTTTGTCAAATTTACATCATCTTGAGTGTAAGCTTGTTGCAATTCCTTGATGATGCTGTCAAATGATGTCTGTATACCATGGTTGTAAGCTCCTTTCTCTTCTTTCAATAAATCACATTTGAAAGTAAATAAAAAGTGAACACTCATTGCAAGAAGGAGGAGGGGGGAGAGGGCACAGCCCACAACGCCAGTCACAGAAGTGTCCAGGAGAAAGCTGGGAGTGGAGGAGAGAGCTGGTAGGAAGCAGGGTCAATCTCTCTCTCCCTCCAGCTCCTTGCTCCTGTCAGTGCAGTGCTCCTGTTTCCTGTAAACACGGCTGCTGGCTTCTACATACAGGTGGACTGAAAACACAGGGCTTTGTGGGGTTTGTTTAACAGCCCTACCCCCACCTGTATATTTCTTATGTTACCCAACACCCCCTGCCTACCTCCTCCCCACACTGAAATTGCAGGTGGGGGGGCTGGTAAGGAAACCCTGAAAAATTCTGATCTGTCAGTGCAACTGTATATGGTAGCTGGAAGCACTTTACCCAGCGCTGCCTAGATCTCACAGCAGGCTCTGAGCATATGAATGGCTTTAATCAATGGGCGTGACCTTATTTGTTTATGAATGGGTTTGAAGGTAAACAAAGCCATGCATATAAATGTGTAAAGACCAACTGAGAACAATGATGACTGACCACTGTTCTCACTTCAGAGATCTGAGCTATGAAGAGATTTGCTAACAACCACAAATCTATTCATAAATGTAGCAAAATGAAATGAAAAAATCTGAAACATACAATAGGTTACAGGGGCAAGGGTTGCAGTTTGGTATCTTTGCCTAGGGCACTGGGTGAGCTTGTCCTGGCACTGCCCCCTGCCACCCCCTAATTGCAGGCAGCCTGGGTTTATGCTTACTTTCATCTCTGTTCCAGTGAGCTTACTGTTGGCATGGACCCTGACAGCTCCTCATCATTCTGGGCAAGTTTGCCTCACACGTTCTTTTCTACAGGGACAGCCGTACTCTAAACGACTGTTAGAGGCTACTCCTATTAAATGGGGCCGTGGCACACGATGGACACTGCTCCCAATTTGACGTCCGTGTGGGTTCAGGTGCCTGTCCCCAATTTTGCACTGTCTGCATTTGGGATCATGCATCCACACCCACGCGGATGTCTGATTGGAAGCAGCAGCTGTGTTCCTGCAGCTGCTACATCCCAATTGTCTTCAATAGGACTACCTGCACAGGAATGCACAGGGTCTTAAGAAAAACTCGAAAGCTGTAAGTGAAAAATGACAACCTCCAGATTTTTAGAGCAATTTTGCTGTTTTACAGTTTTGCATATCTTTTGATTTTCACCATTTTTGCAAAAAGGCATCACTTAAAATCCACAAATATTGACGCAATACAGTCGTAGCTTTTATACTTGATGGAAAATAGGAATTTTGTAAGGCCTCATGTACACTGCTGCTTCTAAACGTGAGTTTTGGCATTTTTTTGCCAAAGTCCCTGAACTCAACTCCATGAAAGCCTATGTGTTCACATAGGCTTTTACCAAAGTTTAGGGGCAGTTAACGTTCCTCTCCTGAACGCAGAAGAATTGCGCTCATGAGTGGAAAGTTTTTTGGCCAAAAACCGCTAAACACAGCAAAACTTGTCTGACCGCTAGCTGTTTTTAGCGCTTGGGCATTTATTCAAGACAATAGAAAATACTCTGACCAATAAAATGAATAGACGTCCAAGAGCTAAACGTGGTACCACGTTTACATCCATTTTTGCTGCGTTTGCGGTTTTCTGCTGCCAGGAGAGCTTAATGTCTAGGGGAGTTCATGTGTACATGAGGCCAAAGCTTTGCTCTGTTTGTATCTGCTAATACTGTTAGTATATGTTAGTGAAAATATCATTTTGATAAACATTTGTACAAATATCATTGGACCTAAAAAATGATTAACACCTTATTTTTATTCTACTGATCTTATGCTTTTAGAAATTGTAGGTTTGGGGAGGGGGGATGGGGGTCTTTAACAAACTCTGAATGATGTAAGTGAAAAATAAAAAAACATTGGAAAAGAAATTGCAGTAACGGTCTGGCCATTTAAATTTAAAAATGGCATGCATGGCCTGGCAGTAAAAGTGTTAAGGGCTCATGGGGCACAAGTGGACAAACCTGTGGCCATTACTCCATACACATATTATGAGACTGTTGATATTTATGATCAAATTCTAGCTCCTTACCTGGTTCTAAGAAAAACAAAAGCTTGGTGCAGAAAAGGGGCACTATACCTTTATGTAAATTACCTTCTATAATTCTTACCCAATGTACAAAAACACAGACAACAGGGATCCGTTTCTAAATTACCAGGAGGTGATTACATCACTCATATGAGTCAGGCTATACCCCCTGTAGCAAAGATACTCTCCAGAGTGAAGAAATTAAAAGAATACATGGTTGCTTACGCACTATCCTGCATTGATCCCATCGTCTCCCAAAAAATTAAGGCTTCAGAAAATGCAGAGTGTGTGTGAAACAAAAGTTTAGAACAGAAACAAGGGATCACTGCCCTTGAAGTGTTACTAAACCCATGTCTCTGCATTCACTATATCTGGTCTCACACAGTACACAAAACATGGAAATGCAATTATTTTAGTAAATATAAACCTGCTAAATACCTTTTCTCATCGGCAGTATATAGCAGTCTTGTGACTTCTATCAGTGTCCAGCTGACCACTGGTTAAAGCTTGTTGGAGGTGCTTTCATTCTCCTCTGATTGTCCCATGAGGCTGCATAACCCCTGACCCTTTGTCTGAACAGTGCTGATTGGCTCTGTAAATAGTAAAAGTGCTCATGCGCTTATGGATGTGCCACAATTGTTAAAACAAAATAAACCTTTTGCAGCAGTCCTATACTTGTGTTGAAATTATCACAAAAATTAAATAAAAAAAACAAAAAAACAAATGGACCGCACAAAATCATAAACATGTGTATATATTCAGCATATCATAAACTAGTCCCATATTAGTGAAACAAGGGCATATGCTTGTGCTCGGCTTATATTTGATCTCCAGATTATGTTTGCTGCAGTTTTAGTAAATTCCTGCCAATGTTTTCTTTCAAGTGTTGAGTGTCCACATGTAACTTACCAGGTCAGTCATTCTTTCTCTCCATCTGGAGGACTTTCTGGCCTCTGTGGACATCTTATTGCATATCCCCAAATTTCCAGTGCATCAATGCTACCTGTGTTTTTGTCATGGGCACACAACTCTGCCAATTTGTTGCACTTACCATTGGTCTGTCCACTGCACCTTTGGTATTTTTAAAGGTGCTAGCCTCTGTGCTTGTTCTGTTGTGTTCTGATATTTGAACACCCTTGCTGAGAGATCAGTTGATCCCGCTTAGCCACAGTCCAAAGGATGGTTCTGATTCTTCCAAAAGTGTGGATACCGAGCCCTCAGAAGTTAACGCCGGAACCAGCTCATCTCTTGGAGCATCTGAGTCTTCTGATAGATACTGCTCAGACCAGAGTTTCTTCTCCCAAAAGACAAACTCCTGACTCTGCTCCTAAGCTCAGTTTAGGAGCAATCTGATTATCTGATTCTCTGATTCTCTGTTTTTTGCTTGAGAGTTGTAGGCTTGTTGGTGGCTTCCCACCAGGCACTCCCATATGCACAATTGTACCAATTGCAAATCAATATTCTTGCTGCATGGGACAATGAAGTGCAGACTCTGGCTTCACCATTTCATCTTTCACCCTGGTGCAGGTTGTGTCTTGCCTGGTGGCTTGACACATCTGGCCCTGGGATCAGGGAATGATTTCTTCTATTGGTCCAATCTCCTGATGGATGCCAGCCTGAAAGACTAAGAGGCAGTCCTAGATACTATTATCATTGAAGGGGACTTGGTTTCTCGAGGAAGCTTGGCTCCCAATCAACATACTGGAGCTGCGAGTAATTTTGATTTTTCTTTCATTGCTGGACCTCTGACTGCAGGGCCATCCAGTTCAAATTCAGTTGGAGAGTGCCACAGCTGGCATTGTCAAGGAGGAACCAGAAGTCTTGCAAATCAAAGAGAAGCTGACCAGATTCTGTCTTGGACAGAACTTCATTTTCCAGCCCTGCCTGCCAAAAACAATCCAGGTGTGAAAAATTGGCAGGTGGGCTTCTCCATTTGACATTATGTGGACCTCTTTTTCTGGATGGAAACGTTAGATGTGGAACTCCTGGCTTCCTGATTCAGCTACAAACTGAGCAAGTTTGACTCCAGGCACTGGAGTCCTCTAGGCAAGGCAGAGGATTCTCTGGTGACTACATTTTTCCTCTTTGACAGCTCCTTCCTTGTCTATACTGCAGGATCGAGTCTGAGGACATTCTGGTGACGCTCATCACACTGAACTGACCCAGGCTGCTGTGGTACTTGGACCTGGCCTCTGTCTTCTTGCAGACTCTCAGTGGGCTCTCCTGGTCACCTGGATTCCTTGTCAAAAAGACCTGATATCAACCTGCTTCATGCTAGCTGGCATAATTGCATGGTTGTTGAAGCCTACATTTGAAGCCTACCTGATTTTGTTATTCCTTTACTCCAAAGAACCACAAAAAAACACCTTTTGAAAGGTCTGCCATTGCACTTGGGAAGCTTACTTCATATGATGCGAGGCAAGAAAATTTCATCCCATGAAGTACTTTATATGTGTTCTGACCTTTTGTGCTATAAGTTCTGGACCAACATTTGTACTTGGATATCATCAAAGGCTGAATATCAGCACTAACTCTTTATTTCAAAGACTGCTTGCCTCTTTTTCCTTTGGTTACAGCCTTTGTAGAGAGACGTTGCTCCCATAAATCCACCTGTAGCTTAAGATCTCATCCTTTGTCGGCCCTTCAAAAACTGTTCAAACCCATCAGAGATTTTCCTCTGTCCATGCATACTTGCAAGGTTGTCTTTCCCATTGCCATCTCCTCTGTACAGTGGGGTTCTGAATTAGAAGCTCTCTTATAGAAAACCCTTTTTTTGTTCTGCACAAAGACAACATCTCTTTGAGGACTACTACTTCTCTTCTCCCTTCAATGATTTTTTTTTTCCTTTTACATTAACCAGAGCATTGTGTTTCCATCTCTTTGTCCTGCTCCAGTACATCATAATGAGATTTTCTTTCATTGTTTTTGATGTGGTTCTTCTCATGTTTTTTTTTTCAGGCTGACTTTGTCATTCCCAAGGACCCCTCTGTAGGGATGGCTGTCTCTTATTCAACCATTCTAGGTAGCTTAGGCAACTCATGTTTCATTTCTGTAAGCTTAGTGATGAGGTTCCACATTTTCCTGTCATGGTGCACTCAAATAGATCAGTCAGTGCTTCTTGGGAAATCAGCATCTGTTTTACCAGATTACCAGATTGAAAGGCCACCACCTTGTCACCTGTTCACACTTTCTACATTTTCGCAGGTCATTCAGGACTTGGCTGATAAAAACTTTAAACCTAAGGACCTTCAGGCATCTCTTTGGGCTGAGAGTAGCTCTTAGTTTTACCCTGTTGTTTTGTAAGCTTGTTATTGCTTTGTTTGTTGTGTTGCCCACACCTCAGTTGGAATGGTTTTGGATGTCCCAATCATCTCAGAATTGCTGAGGATTTTGACAAAAAAACTTTCCTTGGAGTTCATTAAAGGACACAGGTCTCTCCCCTCTGTCTTGCACTCATTCCTATTACTGCTTTTTGTTTGATAGTGTCAAAGTCTTCTGTAGGCAGAAGTATAACCCAGTTGCCTCAGTATTACTTCTGACCCTGTTTTCCTGTGGTTGTAAACCTGGCTGTAGAGAAGACTGGACTGCAGATACAACTTATGTAGGAGGATTAGTTTAATCTCTGTGTTTCACCTGAGGCCAGTCAGATCACTGGATATATGTAAAGGTTTACAACCACTTTAATTAATTTTTATGGTAGGTTAAAAATTCTTTATTTTGTTTTTTTTTTTTTTTTTTTTTTTTTTTTTAAACCACTTCCTGGTTGTAGGAATATACCGGGGACAGGACTGCAGCTGCAGCCATGACCTCGATATCTTTTTTTTTTTTTTTTTTCAGCTGGCAGTGCTGTACAATATGAAAGTGATCCATGCAGCTAAACAGTCACTGGATTGCTTTTGCATGGGGTGGCAGGGAGTTACCCCCCACCGCTGACACCACTGCTGCCTTCCTGAGCTCAGAAACTACAAGGATTTTGTCAGTTCCAGTTTCGCTCAGATGTAAATAAGCCTTTACCAGCTTGTGAAAGCATCTGATCAAACTGATTTCCATTTGGTCAGATGCTTTTAAGGGCAGAGGAGAGATCTGGGGTCTAATAGACCCTAGATGTGTCAGTAAAGAGCACCAGCCACTGCCCATGCTACCGCAAGGTATGTTATTTATCCCTTTTATGATGGCAATAAAAAAACAAATTAAAGAGACCGTGTAAAAAAAAATGTAAAGTAATAAAATTTAAAAACATGTAAGCACTCCCACCCCCCATACTCACATGCATAGGTAAATTAATACATAGGTCCCACATGCATATGTAAATGGTGTTTGCACTACACATGTGCATTTATCATGGCTAGAGCAATAATTATAGCACCAGACCTCCTGTGTAACTCTAAATTGGTATCCTGCAAAGGCTTAAAAAGCATCGCATATAGAGATTTTTAAATACCATAGTTTGGCACTGCTTCACGAGCATACGCAATTGTAAAGGGTTGGTTAGTAACAGGTTGGTTATTTACTTGCCATAACATCATCTTTTATTTTATATTTTGCCAAAAATTGGGTATTATATTGTGTTTGTATGCACTAAAATTCATTAATGTGGTTTTATTTTTATTTTTATTTTTGCCCCACAAAAAATTGCGTTCTAAAAATTGTTGCATAAACTGACCCTTGTTTCTATGTATACCTCAGTTCTGTCATAAATGTCAGCCTGACTGGAATGTTTTGTGGCTGAGGTGTATTTATGAAGTATGTTTGAATAGCAAAACTCCTGATACCTAGCGTCCTCAAAATATTTCTAAAACTAGAGAACTGACATTGTAGAAGTGTAAATTTAACGATATGTTTACCAGAGTAGACAAGCATGTACCCTCCTGTGTTATCCAATTTACTTGCTTTTTAAAGCTGATATATATTCACAAGGCTCTGTAACTATACAGCTGGTTGAGCACTGGTTTTATGTTCTGAAATTATGACCTTGAAATGTTGCTGAACGCCTCAAATCACATTCCAGACTTATTATAATTCAAAAAGTACAGTGCTAAAGAGAGTGAAACAAAATTGTATAACCATAATGTAAGTTACCATATAAAAAGAAAAAAAAACTCATAAATGATGACGTCATGCAACAAAACACGTAAGGTGGCGTCTGATGTGACGCATCGCCATTCTGGCTGGATGAATGGTATTGGATTTTACTTCATGCTTTTAAGCTTTATGGTACCAGAGTGTATCATGTGAATGCACATTCATGAGTATTTACTAAAAAAGTGATTTTATTTCTACTACTGTATGAGGTTTTGAGTTTGACTTTTAGCCAGGAAAAAAGTGCAGTTTGGCTTGGTTGCTTGGGATCGTTACACAAGCACACACAACCGGTCATTTTTTGAGGGTCATGGTGGTTTGGTTACCAGCAATAAGTGAGCTGTCTGTGTCTTTGTTGTCACCTTAAAGGACAGCTGGATCCCTGCATTTGACAACTGTGGTTGATGCCACCTGTTTCTAAAGTGTTTAAACACTTAATATCAGAATCTGCTAAGTGCACAGTGGGATTACCAAGAGCACATCATCATTGTCCACGAATTGTTGTGTGTGACGTTGATTCACTCTCACTATTATTTCTTTGCAAATTATTTGCGCAAACTGTTTTTTTCACATAAGTGCTTATGATTTTTTTTTTTTTTTTACACAGTATCTTGCATTATTGTCATGTAATTTTTTTCACTCTTAAATGCTGCACTTACTGATCTATGTTACGTTTAAGATTTGTTATCAACAATTTTGTTTGTGCAGGCTGCTAACTACTAGTTGGGGAAAAACCCAAGCACAGGTATCCCTTGGCTTGAGATTTCCAGGCTTATGCTTCTTTCAATAGATTTGCCCCTATAAATGTATTGAATATAAAAATGCAGTATAAGATTGTAAACCTCAAAATGATGTGTTGATTTGTATAGTGTACTGTGTAGGAAGACCTTTTGGAAGTTCTTTGAATCAAAATATCAGAGTACTGTTATCTCTAGTGCTGCACCGAAATGAAAATTCTGGTGCTGAAACCGAAACAGAAAATTCAGGATGCAATTGGCCGAAAACCAAAACTGAAATGGGCAGTTTTTTAAAATGAATATATGTTTTTTGGAAAAAATTACTATTTGATTAAAAAAACACAAAAAAACACAATATATACCCCAATTGTTTTGTAAAATATGAAAGAGGATGTTAGGGCGAGTAAATAGATACCCAACAGCTTTAAAATTGTGCATGCTCGTAGAATGGCGTCAAACTACGTTACCTAAAAATCTCCATGGGTAATGCTTTAAAAATGGTTAGTAGTGTAAAGTTACAGAGGAGGTCTAGTGCTAGAATTGCTCTTCTCCGATGTTTGTGGCGATATCTCTCATGTGTGGTTTAAACACCGTTTATATATGTGGCCGTGGCCTACGTATGCGTTTGCGTTCACCACTATGTGCGAGCATGGGGGGGACGGGGGCACTTTAAACCTCTTCTTCTTTTTTTTTTCACTGTCTTTTTAAAAAAAAATGTAATCACTTTTATTCCTATCACAAGGAATGCATGCATCCCTTGTGATAGAAATAATTAGTGACAAGTGCACTTTATGGAGAGATATGGGGTCAATAAGACCCCACATCTCTCCTCAATGTAAAGCATTAGATCAAAAAAAGCGTTGATCTAGTGCTTTAAAAAAAAAAAAAAAAAAGCCTTGTTTACAAGGCGCCGGAACCTGATGTGACATCGCACAGTAATCTCTATGCCCAGCACCGGGATCGTTCAGAACTACCGGGGGCGACAGCGGCTGGCAAGGGGCAGTAGCAGTGAGGGGACGGGGTTTTTTTCATATCAGCCGATAGGGGTGTTTTCGGCCACCAAAAGTTCGGTGCACCCCTACTGTAGTCACATACCATCATTGTTTTTATACCTCACGCATACTGTAGATATATGGGAACTCTATCTTTTTTTTTTTTATTTGGTATTTTCTGTGTTCATTAAATATGTGAGAACATAAAAACAATTCCTGATCCTTGGCACAATGATGTTAAATAGCAGCTAAATAATGAAATGTTACTGCAGCTCAAAATATATCAAAGAATAGACAAAGCAGAGGAAACAAGTAGCAAAAAGAAGAGAGAACTCAAATATACCTCTTTTTCATACAGAAAGTGGGCTTAAGGGATAAGTTTAACTTTTAACAAAAAATTATAAATGCACATTTGTTTGCAGGTATTATTTTTTGTTTCTGGAGCCTTGAAAGCATTGCACCAGTGATCAGCAGATGCTGGTGCAATGCAGGTCTCCCCCTGACCTGTACATGTATCTGCTTGCTCTTACATCCCATACAGACAAGCAGATATACTGACAGGAAGGCTCAATGACCTACCATGGCGCTGTCGTAGTTAATTGAAAACTGCAAGCCAACAGCCGCAAAGGCTGCTGGATCTTGTAGTTTTTCCATTCACAGAATACTGTAAATGAGTGCCATGGCTGAGCAGGCGGAGGCCCTCTCTGCCACATTTTTTTAAAATTGTGACAGCTAGCGGGGAGGAGAAGATCCACCGCCAGCTGTCACAACAGGGATCGGGGTGGGGGGGTGGGGGGGGTGCGGGGGCCGGTCTAATTCTGATCGTAACAAATTACTTGTTACACCCTGAATATGGATGTAACTTATTACGAAAGGTGAACTTCTCCTTTAAAAGAACAGATAGGACATACCATATATTCTCCGCCCTTCTCAACAATAAATATGCCACTAACAGTGATGAATAGTATTAACAATCATAATCATAACGTCACATAAACAAAGTCCATAAAATACACCTAATGCTGTCTTTAAGTGAAAACTGTGAATATCCTCTTCTTTTCCAATATTCGATACACCACCACACCAGGTGAAGGACCTGCTCACCTTAAAAATTATTAATTTTTAAATTATGCGCTCATCTGGATATTCTCAGCCTCTGCCAATTAAGATCCAAATTTTCCTCTTAGCTCCTCTCACTCTTCTTTTGCCCCAGACATCCAGCAGGGATGGTCTCATGTAACGAAAAGGCCAACACATAGTGCTCTCTGTATGACACATTATTGTTTCCCCCACTAAAAATACACTTACAAAATAAAAGCAAAGATCACATAAAATCAGTCCACATCCAGCTCACCACTCCAGTAGGGAGATGGTGGCGGCGTGACTTTACAGGCTCCTCTCTCCTAGATGCGTTGCGCCCCCTCTCAGGGCTTCCTCAGTAGGAGTTTTCTTGGGGTAAAGAGGTACTCAGACTACTGCATACAAGTCTTTGGCTAGATAAGCCTAGTGATCCAGAGCCCCAATAAGTTCAAAAGAGGGCCTTTTCCAGCAAGGCAATGTCTGCCCTACAGCCATCCATTGTCATCTTAGTGGTTGCCCAAACTATGTCTACCTGTCTTTGAGAAATTCATGACGACCTTTCTCCTCATGTAGATAATCCTAATTTTTTTTCAAAGTTACATCTCTTGCCCTCTACCCTACTATTCTGTGTAGGTATCATGGAGAATGTGATCTGTTAGATCTCTAGAACGACTTTACTTTCTGTGCATTTGCCTAAAGCTTGGGCTGGAAAGGTTCCATTTGCATAAGCCCCTAGAGTACAAACTTCTTTTTGTCATTTCCCTCAAGGAACACAATGAGGTAGCTACTGAGGTTCAGAACTCGTAATTTATACACGTTTACAACTCCCATTGGAATGGGTTTCCCCCACTTTACGGATCTGATTCCCCCTCCTTAGATGAAATCATTGTCTACTATGATTCTTTTCAGTCTTGGCAAACCTTCCCTCTCTAAGCCCCCCAGAGCTGCTAAAAAGGCTTCCTCATGCTAAAGGTTTGCCCCCAGTTATGGAGAGGAAGGGGTAGTTTACTGACACCCCAACTTATGAAAGATACCTGGAACTCTTTTATTCAACTTTTTATAGGAGCTGCACAAACGAATTTAATTGTGGTCTTCTCTCTCTCCCTAGTTCTTATCTGTTGCTACTTGCTGCTTAGGAAAGAGCAAGTTTTCCCTAACACCCTTCTCACTTTGGTACAATGGGTAAACAAAGTGTTAAAGCAAGACAAATTATGCATGTCATGGTTCTCAAAAGGATTCCCAGCTGGCGAGTACACCAAAGAAACTCACAATGAATACACTAGATATAGTTTGAATGGCACTTGCAGTAGTTGAGAGAGACAGCAAGGGAGCGCCAATGTAAGCAAGGTGGATCTGTGGTTGAAGGAAAAAAAATTGCATAATGTATGGCTATCCTTTTTGCTGCTTGGTGTTTAAAAATAACATGAAAAGCAATAGAAAATCAGCCACTTGGGAACACATTTAATAAAGGAAAGCTCTCGTATGAAAGGACCTTTCCATTGCTGACCTTTCTCTTCGAAAATATTAGTTGCTTGACTCTCATTTTGACTTTCCTGCTCTAATACTAGCTAAAAAGAGAAGAATGGGTATTATAAAAAACAAAACGTTTATACTCACCTAGATGGGTTCAGCATTGATACGATGCTGCACCTGATGTCCCACTCTACTTTTAAGATTGAGAACTGAACAATCACACACCTCTGATCACTCAGTTCTCAGCGTTAAGTAAGCAGAGATGCTGAGCCAGCTTGCCAGTCTAAGCCAACTGTAAAGTTAGGATAGATCCAGAGCCCAGGACCAGCGTGTGATCAGCTGACAGCGGGCTTTAGCCAGTTAACAGCTGAAACCGGGTCACAGGAGTTCAGAACAAGTTGCACTCCTGTGATGCCCAGAAGTACAACCAACATAGCTTTGGCTATACTTCTCCTTTAACTGAAACCCCACATACACGTTGAGAATAATGGGGCGAATGATCGTCCATTTTTCTTTGCATGCTAGTCTCATATCAAAAGTGAAGAGGTCACTAAAGTTATAAAAATTTTCGCACAACAGCATAAAAATTTGGATGTGATATAATGTATTTGTATTTATTTTTGGACGAAAACTGTACTGGTTAAACGAAAATCATACGATTTGGTATCTTACGACGACATTTTTCATGCTTGTCCCTTTGAGTAATTTTGGACGATTGATTTGTACTAACGATCAGATTATCGTACAATTGGTTTGAAAGTGGTATTTTTTTGTACGATTTTCTGATTGTGTATATGGGGCTTGAGACAACTATGCAGATTAGGACATTTGGCTTTACTGCAGATTTTCTAATCTGCATATTTGAGTTTAGCTCAAAATATACTGAAACTAGTGGGTCAGTAGCATAGCAGTTAAGCAGTGCCAGAGACTGCTTTGTTATACACAATAGTGTAGTATTGTACATTTTAAGTATTTTGTTTGTCTTATAATACTCTCTTATATGGCTGTATTAGCACAGTATGTATGTAGAAAATGTTCATTTCTATTTAAAAATATAAGATTGAGTATAAAGATTCCCTTGTCTGTTTTCTGCTTCCTGATTTTGCAAAAAAAGAAAGTCATTAGGGCTGATTTACTTAAGAAATAAAGACTGTTCACATAAATGTTAATAAATAAGGTGATAATCAATCATGTATAGGGAATTTTAAAAACTCAGGATTTTTATTCACATATGATTGGTTGAACAGGTTTACCGTTTTTGCAAATTAAACCCCAAGTTTGCCAAGTGAACAGCCTCCACTCCTTTACTAGTCAACCCCAGTAATCTGTCTCTGTCTTTATTTGTTGGTGTCTTTCCAACAGAAAAAAAAAAAGGAAACTACTTTTTTTTTGCCAATTAAACCAAAACTAAAGTCTAAACAAGGCTAATGTGCATTTTTTTTTTCTTTAACAGAGCTGCAATGAACACAATCAACCAATTGACGGTTACCCTAAATTCAGCCAGCGATGAGCCCTCTGAAAGGCTTAACTTGTATTTTGAGGCAAGTTTATAGGATCTAATGAAATAATCAATATGCAAATATTATTTTATTGTTTAGATTTGTTTATACTGGAAAATCTAAGTCATTAGTTGTGTTTTGTAGGGATAAAAAAATGCCTTTGTAAACTTAGTTGAATGTTTTAGTTTTATTTACTACAGTATTGAGATTGCATATGTGGCTATTCATGTTCTATGCTCCATTCTTTATTATTGTTTAAAATGTTGAGATGGTAATCACTACTGGTTTGCCTGTGTATTCATCCCCAGAACCACCAGATAAGATCAACGACACCTTTTTTTTTTTTTTTCGATATTTCCTCAATTAATGGTACAATTGGCTCAGTTGCTGCCCTTCACATTTAAAGTTTGTTCTCCATCTCTGAGTTGCATTGTTCTACCTGGAAATAAATGTATATTATCCTGTTGGCAAGACATTTGGTGTTTCTATTTGAAACCATTTTCCTCCTCCATTGGGAGACACAGGAAGTCTTTTAGCCTTCAGGTTATACTGCCACCTACAGGATGATTGAATACAATTGCAAACAAAAGAATAAAAGAATAGTCCCTCCCACTACCAGCATGTTTCGTTTTTTTTTTGCTAGTGTGCGAATAGGATGGACACCCTGCAGGTAAAAATATCACTTTTTTCCCCCCATTTTTTTAATCTTCATTTGTCCTCTAAACTCTTCTCTACATTGCTGCTAAAACAGGTCTCTACAAATGCAGCTATCCAGCGCAGTCTATCCTCAGCCTATCATTTGGCGTATGACTGTGTTGGGCAGCACTAACCTCTATATAGATTGATGAACAACAATAGTGCCTAAAAAGTATAAATAAAATAAGACAATGTGAGCTATCATGAAAAAAACTACTTGAGCCGCTGCAATAACACTTAAAAGTGATCCCACACTCAAAACATAGACAAAACATTTTTTTAATTTTTAATTTTTTGCTCTTTTTTTTTTTGTTTATAGCACAAAAAATAAAACACCCAGTGGAGATTAAATAAAACCAAAAGGAAGCTCTATTTGTGTGAAAGAAATTATAAAAATGTAATATGGGTACAGTGTTGCATGACCGCGCAATTGTCATCCAAAGTGCGACAGCATTATTTTCAGTGGATATTCATTCGTAAACCAAAAATTATGTTAACTGAGGAGTTTGTAAACCAAGGTACACCTGTATGTGTGTGTGTATGTATGAATGTGTATGTATATATATGTGTGTGTGTGTGTGTGTGTGTGTGTGTGTGTGTGTATGTATGTATGTATGTATGTATATGTATATATATATATATATATATATATATATATATATATATATATACACACACAGTGGGGATCGAAAGTTTGGGCACCCCAGCTAAAAATTTGTATTAATGTGCATAAAGAAGCCAAGGAAAGATGGAAAAATCTCCAAAAGGCATCAAATTACAGATTAGACATTCTTATAATATGTCAACAAAAGTTAGATTTTATTTCCATCATTTATACTTTCAATATAACAGAAAACAAAAAAATGGCGTCTGCAAAAGTTTGGGCACCCTGCAGAGTTAATATCTTGTACTGCCCCCTTTGGCAAGTATCACAGCTTGTAAACGCTTTTTGTAGCCAGCCAAGAGTCTTTCAATTCTTGTTTGAGGTATCTTTGCCCATTCTTCCTTACAAAAGTCTTCCAGTTCTTTGAGATTTCTGGGCTGTCTGTCACGCACTGCTCTTTTAAGGTCTATCCATAGATTTTCAATTATGTTGAGGTCAGGAGATTGTGAAGGCCATGGCAAAACCTTCAGTTTACGCCTCTTGATGTAATCCCCCGTGGATTTCGAGGTGTGTTTAGGATCATTATCCATTTGTAGAAGCCATCCTCTCTTTAACTTCAGCTTTTTCACAGATGGCATCAAGTTACCATCCAAAATTTGCTGAAATTTTATTGAATCCATTTTTCCTTCTACTCGTGAGATGTTCCCTGTGCCACTGGCTGCAACACAACCCCAAAGCATGATTGATCCAACCCCATGCTTAACAGTTGGACAGAGGTTCTTTTCATTAAATTCTGTGCCCCTACTTCTCCAAACGTGCCTTTGCTCATTCCGGCCAAAAAGTTCAATTTTAACCTCATCGGTCCACAGAACTTGTTTCCAAAATGCATCAGGCTTGTCTATATGTTCATTTGCAAAGTTCAAACGATGATTTTTGTGGTGAGGACGTAGAAGAGGTTTTCTTCTGATGACTCTTCCATGAAGACCATATTTGTACAAGTATCTCTTTATAGTGGAATAGTGTACCACAACTCCAGTGTCTGCCAGATCTTTCTGGAGGGATCGTGCAGTCAAACGTGGGTTTTGAATTGTTTTTCTCACAATCCTGCGAGCTGTTCTGTCTGATATTTTTCTTGGTCTTCCAGATGTTGCTTTAACTTCCACTGTTCCTGATGACTGCCATTTCTTAATTACATTCCGAACAGAGGATATTGACATTGAAAACGCTTTGCTATCTTCTTATAGAGTTCTCCAGCTTTGTGAACGTCAATTCTTTTCAGTTTCAGTTTTCTAGACAACTGCTTAGAAGAACCCATGGTGCTGATTGTTGGGGCAAGGTCAGATGAGTCTGGGCATTTAAAACCTTTGAGATTGACATCACCTGGTCTTCCCAGACGATGATTGAGAACAATATATATTTATATCAGTTCTAGTCCCTAAACTAAATATAAATATTGCATTTATTGTATTGTCATGAATACATTACACAGTCAATTAGATTTTATGGGCTATTGGATAACCTGCATTTCAAATGCTTGGGTGTGGGAGGTGTTTTCCTTAGGGCTACAAGCTGGAGTTTCACTCACAAACCCCTTCCTTGGTTTATCACTGCCAACCTTCCTTTGTCACCACACAGATCAGCAATCTCTAGGTAGCCCTCTTGGGACTTCTGGATCAAGGTATCATTGCCTCATTTCATCTGGCAGAATGGGTTCAGGGGTTTTACTACAACCTATTCACAGTTCAGACATCAGCCTCATTTTGGATTTAAAGCACTGAATCACTTTAATTGTATGTCCACTCCCCCTTCACAGGGAGACTTCTTGGCTTTTGTGGAAGGACATGTACCTACGTGTTCCCCTGTGCTTGAGGTTTGTGGTTCAAACTCTCCTCTGCACCTTGGGTGTTCAGCAAAGTGCTGGTGCAGGTATTAGCCCTATTGTGCTCTTGGGGAATTCCCACTGTGGGTTTCTTAGACTGCCTTCTATTGAAGGAATAGTTGGCACAAGCTCTGTCAGACAATGTAACCTTATAACTGTCCAGACATTAAAATGGTTTGGATGGATCCTGACTAATCACTTGTATCTGAGTATAGTTCTAGACACAGCTCATACCAGAATTTTTCTCCTCAAGGAGAAACTTCAAGCTCTTCACTTTAATACTTTTAGTTTTTAAAGTTAATATTAAAGGTTGCTTTTTTTTTTCCTTTAAAATAACACTACTTACCTGCTCTGTGCAATGGTTTTGCACAGAACAGCCCTGATCCTCTTCTTCTGGGGTCCCCTGCCGGCACTTCTGGCTCCTACTCTTCAGTAAGTGCCCCCATAGAAAGCTACCTATGGGGGCACTTTTGCGAGTTTGCTTCCGAGTTGCTTTGGCTGCGTCTATTGACACAGGCAGGGCTGCTTGAGCTCGCTCCCCGCTCCCTCATAACAGAATTTGATTGACAGCAGCGGGAGCCAATGTCCCTCCTCACTGCTATCAATCTGTGCAGTGAGGAGGGACAGAGCCTGAGCCAGAGCCTGACACAGGCAACACGGAAGGTTTTTTACCTTAATGCATAGAATGCGTTAAGGTAAAAAAAAACCTTAAGGCTTTACAACCACCTTAATTTAAGAGTTGTTTGACTTTCTCTTGATGTTCAGTGAGGCACACTGGTCCCACCATGGGTTGATGGCCATGCCATTTTTACTTGTTTGCTACAAAACCAGTACCAAAAGATCTTTTCCAGGCTAACCCTACAATGTCCAGTCCAGTGGGGTTTGGTCATGGAACTCCAAAAGCCAGGCAGAGGATAGACTGTGACAGTAAGTTGCATTCGTAAAGCCCATCCATAGCAACAATGTAGACACAATAAAAAATAAAGGTTTACCTGCTACCCAAAAAAAAGCTTAATTTTTTTAAACTGCTGAGCTGAAATAATGTTCTTCCCACTTCAATAATCGCTGTAAATTTGTCACATTCTGGTAGGAGGTATTATCCTGAGCGCTAGCCCAAAATGTTTTTGTTTGCCTGTTTCCAATCTTGTAGGCAGCGGTATAACCCTGAAGTTAATGATGACTGGTGTATCTGCATGATTTCCTAAAAAAGGATTCCTGTTTTATGACCTGTCTAGATTTTAAAACTTTATTCTTGGAATATCAAGTTTAATTCTGTTTTAAGAAAAACCAGACAGGTGTGGTGTGCAAATAACACTCTTATACTATTTTAATATTCTGACCTCTGTGTGTGTGTATGTGTGTGTATATATGTATGTATATATATATATATATATATATATATATATATATATATATATATATATATATATATATATATATATATATATATATATTACACACACACACACACACACACCGTTCTTGTTAAGCTGGGACTTTTGAGTTTATATAATAAAAGAACACATCTCCAGGAGTGGAAACTGCATTTATTTTTTGCTGCGTTTCCATTTGATTTCAATGGAAGTGTTTTTTTTTTTTTTTTTTGTACTTCAGCAAAAATGCAGCAAGCAGGAATTTTTTAAAAATGCACCTGACCTGCAAACGGATCATTGTGTAGAGTTTCATAGGAATACATAGGATCAATGTGAAGGCAGCCTTACACTGTTCAAAAGTCTTAAAACCTTGGTGCACAAAAATATTTGTCCTAGATGATTACTTTGCTTTCTGGATTAGTGTCAATACAAAAATTGTATTTTAAAACTCCAAGTGTTCTGTTTGCACAAAGTGAAGAAATTATACAGAGAAACTGGAAATCCTGTAAGAAAAAAAATGCGCTCGCAGAACTGTGATCTCAGTGGTACTGAGCCAGTAGATTACTTGCAGAGACTATGGCAAACAAGATAGCCAAAGTCTGCAGTGGAGCTGAGGCAAGTTCTCCAGGATGCTTGGAGGAACCTACCAGAAGATAAACTATAGAAACTGCATGCATGTGTACCTAACATAATGTGTGTTTAAAGTGGTTGTAAAGGTAAGTGATTTTTTTTTTGCCAGAATGGAATCTCTGCATTAACGGGAAAAAAAAAACCTTTAGTAGTAGCTCCTCTTCAGCCCCCCCCCCTACTCTCCCAGCTCTCACAGGCTTGGCTGAGAGCAGTGGGAGGCATTTGCTCCTGCTGCTGTCAATCAGAACCTGAGAGCGGGGGGGGGGGAGGGATCAAGCTGGGCTGTGTGTCTAATGTCTGAATGGATACAGACAGCCCCACTTGGGATTGAGCATGCATGAGTGCCTCATAGGAAGTGGCTTTCCATGGTGGGCAGTCCCGGTGAGGAGGAGCCAGCAGGAGATCCCAGATGAAGAGGATTGGACTGCTCTGTGAAAAACCATTGGACAGAGCAGGTAAGTATAGACATGTTTATTATTTTAATAGAAAATGATAAAGCTTTACAATCCATTTTAAGGGGGCATTTAAGCCAAACAGAATATTAATTTATGTTAGTATACTTTTTACAATGATTGATAAAAACTTCTCATGGCCTGCTTCACAGCATTATGTCTTTGAGTCTTTTGCACAGTACTGTATAAGAGTCTGCCACCTACTGGAAGCAATTGGAGGGCTAGGATCTAGGGTATGGAAGTGCTTGTAGAAGGATTTCAGAAAAAACACAAAAGCTCAGCGTGACTTAACCAAATTGCTTAAGTTAATTAACCAGATCTTTATTACAGAAATGTATCTACAAATGTTTTTAAAATGTTTTGATACTGCTTTAATGCCAGTTATGATCTTTGCAGAACTGCACAAATAATCCACAGAACAGGATCACAGAGCGAGTAAATCGCTTAGGACAGGTCTTCAAAGCACGTTTTGCAACTGCAATTGGCCAAGCATGCGCAGAAATAGGATACCAGGTAATTTTTGAGTGCTATCATTGCACTAGAACGCTTGTATGCGCTAAGACTTTGAATGTGTTCATAAGCTTTGTACAGGCCAGGGGAAATCTTTAAGCCAGCTGCAACGTAGGTTTGGTTTTGAGATGTTAGTCTTTCCCTCTCCCCACCTCCTCTCATTCTGACTTTTTCAACAAGATCCCGTTTCGTAATAGAAGCATGGGGTGAAATGTGAGCATCAGTGCAATCTGTATTGTTGTTTTCAGTTTTCAGTTCATCAGAATTTCTGCCCATACTGCTTTCATCTCACTTTTAGTTCTACCCTCTCTGCTTTCTTCTCACTTCCTGTCTAGCTGTATTCCTGACCCCTATCATCTCTAGCACACTGCACTTCATAGCTTGCTCCTTGAATTTTTCTACAGTCAGTCAGAATATGGCTGGGATATGTAGGAAGGCAGAGTAGAGAACACACCACCTATGCTGAACTTAAAGGTGCAATAAATTGTGGTGTGGCAACTGCAGAGAATTGTGCTATGCTATACTGGTGGGACATCCTGGGAAAGATGTGAAACCTCCCTGGATCAGAGCTTATTGTAAGATGATCTTTTCTAGTCACCATGGCTTTCCGAAGGTCAGAATTTGTCCAGTCCTGGCTTGGCCTTCCTCAGTCATTCCCTCTGGAACCACATGTAGATCACTTTAGTACTCATTTTCTGTCTCCTTCACTATTTTGTTTTTTATGTAAACGGCTTGTAACCATATAAGGCTGCAAAGCTTATTTGATGTGATTTCAAATAGCCATGACTTTTAACTAGAAAGTAATATAGAATGCTTTTCTTCCACAGTTATTGCAGCTAAACTGCGGCAAGGGTTGTGAGTTAATAGTGTTTTTCTTGAAGACATCATACATGTAATACTGATACATCAAAACTTGCTTGCATAAAGTAATCTTTTATTAGTGAAATACAAAACTGAAAAAAGTATTTTTGACTTTTGTTATATTTTTCATTTCATTTGTATTAGTACAGTTTACTGAGCAATAAGTAGTATTTTATTTTTTTTATAACAGATTATATGAGAAGGAGTGGTCAAATTGTCCTGTCAGAAAATAATGACCACAAATCTGCAAAAGAATGGTTTTATGTAGTGTAGTTTATTCACTGAGATATTAATGTAATGCATGAAAAAGGGTGCATAGATTTACTTGGGCTCCAGAAGTGAAAGTGAGTATGTCCAGGCCAATTCTGCATTACGCTTTTTAAGACTTTCACTGAAAAGGTGTGAATTATTGCCAAAATACTGGTGTAGAGATGTTAAAATGGATTGATATGTGAGAGACAGATAGTGGTTTCAACCATGTAAATCGAAGTGTAAAATTCCTGTCATCTATGATGGGATTATATAATAAAACATTGTGGTTCCACAATGTTCACACTTCCCTTCCTGTTCTTGCACACGCTGCCTTTCCATGGCAATTTGACTAAAGCTCAGATATTACTAAAATGATTTTTGTATATTTGCACAGTAAAAATAAGTTGCCTCCAAAGAAGTGTGCCGCATCTCTGCTGCAGCATTTTGTTTTTTTTTTTTCTTTTATTCAGGCCACAGTTCTCTGCTGGGTCTGTAGGTCCAGTACTGAGATTTATAATTCCAGCTGTAGTACAAATATCATAGGAGGTCACTTGCCAAGCACCTCCTCTATTGAAAAAAGCTTTGTATTCTTTTCACAAAATGCAAGGCATTCTGTGATTGGAGACAGTAATGTTCATCTGCACCTCCTCCTGCATTGCATTTAGTGAAAAAAATGCTAGACTTTTCTGAATGTTAGGGATGAGGGGTTCTGAGTGAGTGACCTCCTATGAGATCTGTACTATAGCCAGAGCTGCAAATCTCAGTTCCCAAGCTAAGGTGACAACAGAGGAGTGCATGATGAATTAAGTAAAAGTTTACACAGACTCCAGCAGCCAGAATCGGGACACACTTCATTGCAAGAAAAATATTTTTCCTTTACAGACATACAAAAATTGTTTTTGGCTGTATTTCATTTTCAATGTGTCTGCGCTGCTTTTGTGGAAATAAATTCTGTGGTCTTTTCCTTACACTCATCAGAACTGAAGAAATGGGTTGGATAAGCTTAAAAAGACTTCAACATTACAGAACAAGTCCAGTTGAATATGACTCACTACTACTAGCTGTATGAAGCGCATATGCACTCGTTATTCAGCTTTTGGCACTTCTAATTATGTATTTGTATGTATATATTTGTTTTTGATGTCTCTTGAAAGCCACAGTCCTAGTTGTAACTGCCTCCTGAGCACATGGAACCTGAATACTTGTTGACTAGCTTTTTGAATCTTTGCCTGGCTCTATAAACCTCTTGTTTTTGTATTGTGGAAGCTTTTCCTAAGTTGTAGACAGCAGATGAGCCCACCATGGTTATACTGTGTACTTCTCTAATAAAGAAGAGCTTTTTTAGTAGCTCTGCCCACCCCCTTCCTGTGCTGCCGTTATAACGCCTGTGCGGATGTTCCTAAGGGCTCTGTGACACCTCGGCACATGTGCAGGATATTTCACACACATTCTCAAAGATGGCAAAGGTTTGAGCCTTCTATAATAGCCATCTTTGCCCATGCGTGGGGAAACACCTCTGTGCAAAGAGGAGGCATGGCATTAATACTATTATTATTATTATTATACAGGATTTATATAGTACCAACAGTATGCTCAGTGCTTTACAATATAAAGGGAGACAATACAACAACTATACAGTTCAATACAAGAGGGTAAGGCAGGATAGGCTTTCCGGAAGAGAGAGGTTTTCAAAGATTGCCTGAAAGTGGGCAGAGTAGGCAATAGTCATATTGGGGTAGAGAGTTCCAGAGGATGGGGGAGGCTCTGGAGAAGTCCTGAAAACGAGCATGGGAGGAGGAGACAAGGGAGCTAAGCAGGAGGTTGTGGGAGGAGCGGCGAGGACAGTTTGGGTGATATTTGGAGACAAAATTAGTGATATAATTTGGGTCAGAATTATAAATGGCTTTATATGTTATTGTTAATGTTTTTACTTTTATTCACTGGGCAATGGCAAGCCAGTGGAGGGATTGGCAGAGAGGGATGGCAGATATGGAACGGTTGGCAAGGTGGATGAGTCTGGCAGCAGCATTCATGATAGACTGAAGAGGGGATAGCCTGCGATTAGGTAGGCCAATGAGGAGGAAGTTACAGTAGTCAAGGGGAGAGATAACAATTAAGTGAATAAGTTGCTTAGTGGTTTCAGTGGTTAAAAACGGGCATATCTTGGAGATGTTGCGGAGGTGAAGTCTACAAGATTTGGACAGTGATTGGATCTGGGGCTGAAAGGACAGATGGGAGTCCAGGATTATACCTAGCACCCTGGCATGAGGGGAGGGACTGATGGTTGTATTGTTGATCTTGATGGTGAAGTCAGGGGAGGGGGCACGGGCTGGAGGGAATAGTATGCGCTCCGTTTTAGAAAGATTGAGTTTGAGACATAATTTAGGTTGAAGGTTTGCATTAATACATGTGACTGCTTCTGTTTTGTTTCACTGTTGAGTGATGCATACTTCATAATGAATGGCAGGATCCAGACCTGGGTTTCAGTTTTTACCAAACTTATTCATTCATGTTCTGCCTCCAAATGTATTTCAGATCTCATACATATGAGTCATATTTGTACTAAACCAGAACAAGACGAGACAAATTTATTAATTTGTTACAGAGGATTTTACTACCACTCAGTATCATTTCTATTAATCATGATGGCAATGCTTCTACAAAAAATCATTTTGAAAATGAACATGCTTGCTGTAAAAACTGTTTACATTGTATGTATTTCTAATACAGTTTTTATTAACTGGCTTCTGTTTTCAACAGCGATACAGAGTTGGGGTACGTTTACATTACAGAGTGTTGGAGTCTATACTCAAATCGGTAAGCACACTGATACATTAGATCAACCTGTGTTGATACGTTTCAGATATATACATTCATCTAATCTATGTGATTTGCATGATAAAGAATATGTCCATGGATTTTCTTATGTACATTTATATAAAATTTACCCTTTATTCTTAAGCTTAAGTACAGTAGACAGCCTTGAACACCTGTACATGCATCAATGCACAGCAAACAATGTTTGTTAAAACTATACAGAGGAACACTTAAGGTCCATGAAAGGAAAAAACAAATTTGTATTCAGAGCCATTGGGGGTAATACGTAAAGTAAGCATTACCAACTATATTTATATCAACCAGATAAGCAGGAGATAAATAAAGCAGGTGGCCTGATACTGTCACTGAGTATAGCAAGGGGGAAGGGTAAAAAAAAAAAATGTAAAAGGGGGAGAAAGCAACAATGGATGAGAAGGAGAGGTGCGTGTAGCACACTAGCCCAGGCCCACCCATCCTTAGACAGATACAGTCAGTGTTAAGTTTAACCACTAGAGGACCAGACCTTTTCTGGCACTTTCTGTTTACATGTAACAATCATTGTTTTTAGTAGAACATTTTTTAAAACTCCGAAACATATATATATTTTTTTAAACAGTGGCCATAGGGAATAAATTGGTGAGTTTTGCAGTTATTTATGTCTCACAGTATTTGAGCAGTGAGTTTTCAAACACTTTTTTTGGGGAAAAAAATAAACTTTTTTGAGTTTTAATGCAAAAAAACACAATTCATAACCCAATTTTTGGTAAACTATAAAAGATGATGTTACACCGAGTAAATAGATGCCAAACAAATCACGATTTAAAATTGCGTACACCCGTGCATTGGTGACAACAACATAAATTTTAGTATCCATAGGCAACGCTTTAAAAGCCTTTACAGGTTACTACTTTATACCAGATTTAGAGGGGAGGTCTGGTGCTAGAATTTCTGTCCTTGATCTGACGTTTATGGTGATACCTCATATGTGTGGGACAACCGCTGTTTGCGTGCGTGTGGGACCAACACGTGCGTTCGTCTTTGCATGAAAGCATGGGGGGATGGGGGCATTTCATTTATTTTATACTGTCGCTTTCAAAAAAAATTTTTTTTCATCATTTTTATTGCTGTCACAACGAATTTAACACCCCTAGTGACAGCATGTGACAAGTATTCTTTATGGAGAGTTCTGGGGTCAATAAGACATCTTCCCAGTACAACCACTTGAAGTCCAGTGACATAAAAGGTGCAAAATTGTTTGACCTTCTTGTACATAAGGGGTCAATGCAATCCAGTGAGCCTTCTTCTTTGAGGATATACTAAGCACTTGATAAAACACAAATACAGTTGGGTCCATATATATTTTGACACAGGAGCAATTTTCATACTTTTGTCTCTGTGTGCCACCAGAATAAATGAAAACGAATCAATCCAAATGAATTTGAAGTGCAGACGTTCAGCTTTAATTCAAGGGGTTGAACATAAATATCAAGTACAAATTTTAGGAACTGCAACCATTGTTATACACAGTCCCTCCAATTTCAGGGGCTCAAATGTAATTGGACAAATGAATATAATCATAAATAAAATGTTCATTTTTAATATTTTGTTGAGACTCCTTTACTGGCAATGACTGCCTAAAGTCTGGAACCCATGGACATTACCAAAGACTGAGTTTCCTCCTTTCTGATGCTTTGCCAGGCTTTAACTGCAGCTGTCTTCAGTTGTTCTTTGTGGGTCTTTCTGCTTTCAGCAAGTGAAATGCATGGTCAATGGGGTTGAGATCAGGTGACTGACTCGGCCATTGCAGAATATTCCACTTCTTTTCTTTCAAAAGCTCCTGGGTTGCTTTTGCAGTGTGTTTTGGATCATTGTCCATCTGTACTGTGAAGCGTCGTCCAATCAACTTTGCTGCATTTGACTGAATCTGGGGACAAGTATATCTTTAAACACTGCAGAATTCATCTGGCTGCTTCTGTCACATCATCAATAAACACCAATGACCTAGTGCCATTAGAAGCCATGCGTGCCCATGCCATCACACTGCCTCCACCATGTTTTACAGATGACATTGTGTGCTTTGGATCATGAGCTGTTCCAAGCCTTCACCACACTTTTTTTCTTCCCGTCATTCTGGTACAGATTAATCTTCGTTTCATCCATCCACAGAATGCTTTTGCACAACTGGTGTGGCTTTTTAGATTTTTTTTGGCAAAGTCTAATCTGGCTGTTCTATCCTTCAGGCTTATGAATGGTTTTTACCTTGTGGTGAACCCTCTGTATTTGCTCTCGTAAAGTCTTCTCTTGATTGTAGACTTTGACAATGATACGTCCACCTTCTGGAGAGTGTCTTTCACTTGTCTGCATGTTGTAAATGGGTTTTTCTTTACCATAGAGAGTATCCTGCGATCATCCACCACTGTTGTCTTCCATATATGTCCATGCCCTTTTATGTTGCTGTGCTCACCGGTGCATTCTTCTTTCTTCAGAATGTACCAAACTGTTGATTTGGCCACTCCTAATGTTGCTGCTATCTCTCTGATGGATTTGTTTAGTTTTTGAACCCTTACAATGGCCTGTTTCACTTGCATGGACAGCTCCTTTGAACGCATGATGTAGGTTCACAGCAATAGATCCCAAATGCAAATACCACACTTAGAATCAACTCCAGACCTTTTGCCTGCTTAATTGATGAAGAAGTAACGGAGTAGCTCACACCTGGCCATGAAACAGCTTTTGATTCAATTGTCCAATTAATTTTGGTCCCTTGAAAAAGGGGGGATGGCTGCTTTTAAGAGCTGTAATTCCTAAACCCTTCTTCCAATTTGGATGTGCATACCCTCAATTTTAACCTGAGAATTTGCACTTTCAGCCCATATCCATTATATAACTATAGCTTGAATATGTTTTGGTAAATACCTGAAAAAAAACTAAAATTGTGCCTGTGTCCAAATATATATGGACCTAACTGTATGTCTTATAAGTTTGGCTATGACAAGGAATGTTCTGTATGCACTTGTGGATAAGGGCCTCCTATGGGTCATTGTAATAGACACTTATTCATAACCACTGTGCCTTGGGACAGGACCACCAAATATAAAATACAATATATTGCCAAAAGTATTGGGACACCTGCCTTTACATGCACACAAACTTTAATGGCATCCCAGTCTTAGTCCGTAGGTTTCAATATTGAGTTGGCCCACCTTTGCAGCTATACCAGCTTCAACTCTCCTGGGAAGGCTGTCTACAAGGTTTAGGAGTGTGTCTATGGGGAAGTTTGACCATTCTTCCAGAAGTGCATTTGTGAGGTCAGGCACTGATGTCGGACGAGAAGGCCTGGCTTGCAGTCTCAGCTCTAATTCATCCCAAAGGTGTTCTATTGGGTTAAGGTCAGGGCTCTGTGCAGGCCAATCAAGTTCCTCCACCCCAAACTCGCTCATCCATGTCATGTTGGAACAGGAAGGGGTCATCCCCAAACTGTTCCCACAAAGTTGGGAGCATGAAATTGTCCAAAATGTCTTGGTATGCTGACGCCTTAAGAGTTCCCTTCACTGGAACTAAGGGGCCAAGCCCAACCCCTGAAAAACAACCCCACAACATAATCCCCCCTCCACCAAACTTTACACTTGGCACAATGCAGTCAGGCAAGTACCGTTCTCCTGGCAACCGCCAAACCCAGACACTTCCATTGGATTGCCAGACAGAGAAGTGTGATTTGTCACTCCAGAGAATGTGTCCACTGCTCCAGAGTCCAGTGACGGCGTGCTTTACACCACTGTATTTGATGCTTTGCATTGCACTTGGTGATGTAAGGCATGGATGCAGCTGCTCTGCCATGGAAACCTATTTCAAGAAGCTCTCTACACACTGTTGTGCTAATCTGAAGGCCACACGACGTTTGGAGGTCTTTAGCTTTTGACTCTGTAGACAGTTGACTTTTGACTCTGTAGACGTGGCCTACCACGTAGTGAGTTGCTGTTGTTCCCAGTTGCTTCCACTTTGTTATAATACCACTAACAGTTGACCGTGGAATATTTAGTAGCAAAGACATTTTACGAATGGAATTATTGTACAGGTGGCATCCTATCACGGTACCACGCTTGAATTCACTGAGATCCTGAGAGCAACCCATACTTTCACAAATGTTTGTAGAAGCAGTCTGTATGCCAAAGTGCTTGATTTTATACACCTGCGGCCACGGAGGTGTTTGAAACACTTGCATCCAATGATTTGGAGGGGAGTCCCAATACTTTTGGCAATATAGTGTAGATGCATATAGGAGAGGAAGGGGTTGGGTGTAAAATGTGATGTTCATACAATTTCATAAACTCCAACAGACTTGTAGCAATGTGTTTCTTGTTTTCTGTTTTAGCTGCCCTGATTACTGTCTTGCATTACTGTTGTATTCCTTGTAAATCCTAAATGCAGCAGGTGTCCCTTCTACTTTTTAAAGGCCTGTTTTTTTTCCTCATTTAATTGTTTTGTTTACACGCACTAGAATTTAGCCACATAGGTATTAATTTTGTTCTTTTCATTTGTTACCTAGTGGATCATAATGACTAATGCACTTTTTCAATTCATCTTTAAGAACCACTTCCTGTCCGCCTTATAGCAGTAATACTGCTACAGGGTGGCAAAGGTGCGCAAAATTGTGTGCGTTTCCTTCTTTTCTCTGTACAGTCACCAGTTAATGTCCCTGATTACTGTCACACCAGTTATATGATGATGCTGTACTGCACTGGTGACAGTATATAAAAAAAAAAAAAGTTTTTACTTACTTTTTCCAAAAAACTATGACCATAAAATTACAACTTCAAAAAACTTGTCATGCCTCCTACTAATTACCTCAGACTGTCTGCTTTCCAAAAAGGGGTCATTTGGGGGATATCTGTACTGTTCTGACATTTTTGGACCTCAAGAAATTGGATCAGCCATCAGTACATCAGGATTGATCAATTTTCAGATATATACCATAATTTGTGGACTCTATAATTTTCCTACAGACAAAATAATAAACACTGATTTGGGTTATTTTCAACAAAGAAATGTAGCAGAATACATCTTGTCCTACAGTTATGAAGGACAATTATTTATTTCCCAAATTTTGTAACCAAAACTAAGAAGAACATGGTTTTTTTTTTTCTTCAAAATTTTCAGTCTTTTTTTGTTAATTTATTAAAAAATAAAAACCCAAGTGGTGATTAAATACCACCAAAAGAATGCTCTAGTTGTGCGAACAAAGTGATAAAAATTTAGTTTGGGTACAGTGTTGCATGACCACGCAATTGTCATTCAAAGTGTGAGAGCGCTGAAAATTGATTAGGAAAAGATCCGTCCATCAGTCAAAACTCATTTCGTTCAGTGCTATCACTGTAACCAAATTGCACATGTACCAAATGGACGATTCTTCAGCAAGGGAGCCCAAGCAAAAAAGTGGTTACTTATGTCACAAGGGTGGCTTAATAAACCATAATTGTATCGTAAAGAATAACAGTTTTATTATAAACCAAAAAAGTCTAAATTATATAAAATTATTAATGCACACACAACATCTTAAATAACATCAAAAACCGCTAAATGGTGTCCAACACTATGTGTTGGTTTTAAAACTATTCTCACCATCAGTCTGAATGTCACAAACCGAACCTATTGGGGTGGAAGGTGTACTTGTATGGCTTTCCATGTAATCCCTAGTAATCAGGCTGAAGGTTGGCCTGGGCAGGAAGGGGGTAAAGGTGTCTGCTATGGAAGTGGTTACAAAATAAAGAGCCTTTGTTGAATGTTGAGTTCCATTTGCCCAATCAGTATCAGGATAATTAAAACTGGCCATAATAACAATATGTAATATGATTATTGTGCTAGAGGTTGTTTCAGAACATAAAGATGTGTGGTTATTATTATTATTATACAGTATTTATAAACTGTTAAAGGTCCTATTAGGGCCATGTAGCCTCAATCTTCTCAAGCTTTTGTTAGAGGGTAAAGATTTGATGGTGGTAAATACTTGATTGTTAAGCGAGAGGACAATTCCATAGAGTTTTGAATAATAACGTAAGGCTTTTTGACTTACTGTCCTTTCTCATTGATGTACTATGTCATTAGTATGGGTGCGTATTTTTGGAACATAGTTACAAACCTGTTTTTATTTGAATGTGCTAACCTCCTTCCACGCTTTGTCTCCGTTTTTGCAAACTATTTGTGTTGTGTATAACTTTGATCCAACAGTAAATGTAAGGTACTACGACAGATAAGTTGGTGTATCCCTTGTGGCCTCTTGTGTTGCTTCTAAGTAATGAATGTCACAGCAAAGCTACAATTTTTGCTGATTTTCCTATTTAAATCAGAGCAGCTTCTGTGATGAGTGTCATGAATTGCACAGCGTGCGGAGGTTCTCCCCCACCCCTACAGCCGTTGTAACTTTTGAAATTGGTGTGGATGTGTGGGGCTTCGCCTGTCAAACTGTGCCAATTATTTAGGGCTTGTTACACTTGCTTCAACTTTAACATTCATTAAAGCGCCTACCATTTCAACATGCTTTTCTTGATGTGTTTTTGGTGCTTTAGTGATGCTTCTGTGTTGACTTTTGAAGCTTTAATGAAGCTTAGCAGATGGCCTATGTGTGTTGATATCTCATACCTGCAATACCTCCAAACCAAAGCGAAGCTAAAGCTGAATGAAAGCATCGCAAAAGCTGCAGGTGCGGCAAGCGAGCTTTGATTTGGCCAGTAACACAATTTCTATTTTAGGGTGTCTTCAGTCTGTATAGAGGAGCACCAGAGACACCTTTTTGTACAGCAGCATTTTCAATAAAGGGGAAGAGGGTAGTGTTGAATGCACTATGCCAGTGGTGGTGAACCTATGGCACACATGCCGCAGCGGGCACGTGGAGCCCTCTCCGTCGGCACTTAAGCTAAGTCACCCCAGCATCGCCAAGCAGCCGAGCATCAGATAACAGTGGACGTAGGGGCCATGCTCATACTCTAAAAGGAGTAGCGGCGCCAGGAGATGCTGTCATTGATGGTCAGTGGAACTTTTCCCCCTTGTGCTGGTGGTCAGTGGAACATTTGACCCCTTGTGCTGGTGGTCAGTGGAACTTTGCAACCTTGTGCTGGTGGTCAGTGGAACATTTGACCCCTTGTGCTGGTGGTCAGTGGAACTTTGCCCCCTTGTGCTGGTGGTCAGTGGAACTTTGCCCCCTTGTGCTGGTGGCCAATGGAAACTATGTTATGGTGTTTTTCTTTTAAGACAAAAGATGTTAATGTATGGGTTGTGTTCTGTCTCTCCAATCTAAGCATTGATAGTGTGATCTCTGTAACTTACAGTTGTGATGAGATAGCGATAACTTCAACCTCAGTTGGATACCACAGTCAGTGACTCAATCGATAAGACATCTTGTAGATCGTGTGAAGTTTATTCCATAAACTGAGAGAATCTTACAACAATGAACATTCGATAGGTGTCAGGGCAGGAGCCGAGGAACGGACAGGCAGGCCTAACAATGTAACGCACTGGCTGACGACAACCACCACCCACAGACCGAAGTCCCTCAGGGTGCGGAGTCTAAGTCCCAGGCTGCCCTTCACCAGGGCCCCTGATGGTGGGGATGGACTTGACGCAGCCAAGAACCAGGTCGCGGCCCCCGAGACACCTCAGCTGCGGTAATGGCCGCCGCCAATGGCGTGTAGCTGGTGGAAGAAACAAAAGAGTAGTCAGACAAGCCGGGGTCAACAACAGGACAAAACAGTACAGGACAGCAGACGAGAATCACAGGTCACAAGCCGGGTTCAGCAACAGAGGGTCAGATCAAAGGAGAATACAAAGAATAGTCAAGTCACAAGCCGAATCAGAATACCAGGAGAGTCACGAGAGTCAGAACAGAGTAATAGTGACACAAAGACACAAGACACAAGTGCAAAGAGCATGTGCGGGCCACAGGCTTATATGTCATCAGCCACGCCCCTCTGGGGGGTGGACCTCAGAGACCTGAAGGCATAATAAGGATTCCCATCATGCACAGCAGAATCCAAGATGGACGCCAGCACATGGAGTAACATAACCTCAGGGAAAAGGTAGGACCTTGACAATAGGTCAAAAGATCATAATGTGCTTTACTTCATGACATGAGACTTGCTGCAATGCCTTACTGGGAAAAGGGGTGGGCTATCTATACAGCATTAACTAAACCACAGGAAAGGGAGGAGCAGAAACAAAATGTAGAAACACTTAAAGACATATGACAGTCAGTATGACAGTCATGTGAAACATGACAGGTTGTTTTTTCTAAACTAAAACCTCAGTATTCAGGTTTAATTGCAGTGTTGGCACTTTGCAAAAAATGTGGGTTTTGGATTGCAGTTTGGGCACTCGGTCTTTAAAAGGTTTGCCATTACTGCACTATGCACTGGCAGATTTAGGTGGATTTGACTAACAAATGAAAGCCACATTCCTGCTAACACTTATCAAGCAGTGGAAGACCTTTAGTAAAGTCATGCAATTTACCAAAGATGGAATTTAGGGTTGTCATTTGGTTTTTGGAGATAGATTTTAGCAAAAAAAAGTGTTTTTTTTTTTTCTTAACTCTTATTAACCCTTAGTTTACTCTAATTAGCCCTAAATAGCTCTACTTTCCCATCTCCCCCAATCTTTTACTTAAAAATCACATATGACATTTTTTTTTTCATATTTATTCATTATTACTTTATCTTATTCAATGACGGTCATAGCTGAATAAACAGGCTCCTAGCAGAAGTGTAAACATTGCTCATTGGTCCATTGGGGGGTGTACAGGTGTGAGAGTTGAACTAGTTAAAAACATCAGTAAGGGTGCACAGGATAGTATTGTGAATAGTTACCGGTCTACTTTTAGAATTTTGGGCACTGTTATCACTAGAGAAAACCATGGTGTAATGATGGGATTTAAAGGATATGGCTGCAAATCTTTTAAAGTGGGTTTACTGAAGAAACCGGATATGGGTTTCTGTTTATGCACGTGGTAAGGAATTTGTGTTTTTTGTCGCATACCTTAAAAAAACATGTATACTATACCAGTTTAAAAAAGCCAGGAAACAGCTCAGCAGTTGTACAATCAAAGACCAGAATGGGGAAAGGTGCAATAACATTAGCAAAAACAGACATTAAATAGATAATAGCATCGCCTCATCATTGACTGGTATGATGTGAGGAGCAGAGGTGCAACAGTTAAACCCTGTTCCAACTCAGCAGTTTGTTTCACAGTCAAAAAAACTAAATGTGGGAAAGATGCAAAAACAACATTAACAAAAACCGTTCTAAATCGCAGGATTGCCTCTTGGTAAACTGCTATAGTGTCAGAGGAAGAGGCGTGACAGGTAAATTGATGCTCTAGGCAGAGATAACATAACCATGTACTATGTTTGTACTATGTAAAACAAACAAGTCACTACCAAGGTTCTCCTTGCTTCCAGGTGTTCCGATTATATGGTGAGGAGAGGCTAAAAAAATGATGTAGCTCTGTGACAATGAGCGTAAGGTGCAAATATTGTGGGAAAATATTGAGGATATTGGCATCCTGCTACAAAGGAATATTAGCAATACATAGTGTTCAGTAATAGCTGAGGGGTTATTGGGTTTGAAGAGGGTCTAGAAAGCAGTGCAGTGCACAGGAGTCAGATAGTCTACCGTTCCTCCACTGATGCAACACCTCCGCATTTCAAATTGTGTGTGGGCAGGAGGGCAAGATGATCAAGGCGAAGATTTTATCTTTTCTAGTGCTAGCATAAACTCTGTGGTCGCTTGTTGGGTATATCGGTGCAAATTTGTGCCTATCCCAGTACCTGAACATCCACACACAATCTGGATGAAAATGATGATGGGGTCTGCACCAATAAGGGGTAAAGGTAATTGTATGCCACAGGAGAGCAGTCTTATCCTGCAGGGGAATTTAAAAGAGGACAATGACAGGGCAATCGCATGGGTAGATTGAGGGACTGTAAGGGTATGTAAGTTTTGTAGCTTTCCCGTCTCTTCATACAAGCATATGGAGTGGGTAACCCCATTTATACATGTTTACAGGCTTTCCCAGGTGGTATAGTGGGACCTTTCAGCAGATATGTCTGCTTGCAGCCCTAAGAAAACTCTCTGCCAAAATGTATGCTTGTTAACCCTTTCATAATCAGAATGATGCCTAGATGACCAGGCCAAATTTAGCTGCATCAACATGGATCGGTTAACTTGACAAAAGTAAATTTTCATAATTCATTATATAGTTTTTTTTTAAAAATGACATATAAAGCTTTTATTTGGTACATTATAAAAATTGCTTATTTCTTTATTATTATCATTTGCTCATCACAGCTGACCTAGGGATCACGTAATCAGGAACCATTCTGATTAGTTCCTGATCCTCAGTGGGGATTGAGAGCCAGCACCTACCCAAACCATTGGCTGATGGCTATTCATAGGGAGAACTCCTATAAATGTAATTTATTTACAAATTACAAGCAGCGAGGCTGAAGGATCTGCTTTTTCTTTTTTTTTTTTTTGCTTACCTTATCCTCTTTTGAATTTGTACAGTTCTACATCAGCATCTTTTTTTTTTTTTTTTTTTCTATCCATATTTTAGTTTTGTAATTGCAGATCAAAGTAAAAAGTCCACTGTGTTTTGTAGGCAAATAAAATGTGCTCTTGCTGTGTTCCACAACCTTTCTCCAGAAGTAGGTGTTTGTAGTTAAAGCCCTTTGATGTTTATCAGTATCTACTACAAAAAAATAAATAAATAATTGGCAGCTTTCTTTTGTCTTTACCTTTCAGGAAGAAGAACGCTTGTCTATACACAACTTCAGGTTTGTTTTTTAGCTTTGTTATATATTTTTAGACTCAAAGGAAATTGTATACATTACTGTAAAAAATCATGAGGGAGTTTGGACACTTTTTATAGTCAATTGTCTGCTTCCTGCCCCATGTCTGTCAGCATTGTGCTCCCTTTTTTTTTTTTTTTTTTATAACTTGTATAATGTCTCCTTTCCATTGTGTAACAGTATGGGGGTAATGTCGGGGGCACATTACAGGTCAAGACTACAGGTTTTAAAGCACCATTTTAAAAAAATAAATCCCTACAATCTTATCGGCCCTCTGTTTGAATGTTACTCCTACTGTCCCTTTTTTTTTTTTTTTTTTTTTTTTTTTAAGAGTTGCAGCAAAAAGTATCCCTTGCCACAATTTTTCTGTGTGATTTTCTTTAACATTTTGGTGTGGAAAATTACCAAGAGCTGCAGAGTAGCAAAATCTGAAGGAGTAGACTGAAGATGGTCAAAATGTAGTACAAATTATGTGTCTCTGGTATCTTTCATAACCGAGCAGGGTGCAATGAAAGAGAAGGATCATGTGACTATGCTATTCCTCATGACCATGGTTTAAAAATAAATGTAACAGCAACACTGCTATTGACAATTCCATTTTGGGGTGTGGTAGTACACACTGCCATCAAAGATTCTCTGGGAGTGATTTTTTTGGTGTGGGGGTTTCCATTGTGGTGGTTGTATTTTAAATAAATGGGCCATCTAAATACAATGTATGGTATTATGGGTGCATAAAGTGCACTGCATTGTATCGTTCTGGTGTGAATTAGATAAAGATTTCATCTCAACTTTCATACTGTGACACTAATACTGTGATAATTGGAGTTGAGTTCTCAAAAATGAAGGCTGAATTCAAATAATTTACTGTAGCCTTAAATGGGCTTTGTGTAGGTGATTCAGTAACATTTACTTAGAAGCAAGCATTACTTCCTTGCTTACTATCAAACTCTTTGCAATAAGCAGATCTGATGTCTGCTATGGAAAATTTAGTTGTTAATAGTTTTTGTTTTTATTTTTTTTTTTAAAGCAAAACACTTTTTGATTATGTATACATTTTTGATCCCTATGACATAAATGTAGTGGAACTTTATTCAAACAAAGTACACAGTTGCAGAAATACTTGTGTGAACTGTTTTACATGCCAAAATATTTGAGATTTTGATATTCACACAAGTGACCTATAACCAGAAGGTAGTATCATTACTTAGAGTTTACAGCATTGCAGTTTCATGTGCTACCTTCTTGCCCTAGCTTGCTCACTGGTTTATTAATGATCATGATATTGTTAGAATAACCGCACAGTGCAGTGTTGGCTGTCATATACTTCCTGGGATTTCTGGTATTCAGGGTTTATGGGAAGTTATTAAAGGCCACTTTAGGCTTTTGGATTTGTCTTGTTATTCTATGCAGTATTCTGGGATGTACATGATGAGAATGGATCATTCCCATTGTAGACTTGATTTATAACTGGGTTGTTCTGAGATGGGAATCATTAGCATAGGCAAGTTCATCAAGATATGTTCTGCCACTAATTGTTTATTGGATTTGCAGAGTAGAGCAATCTAATACAGATGATTAAAAACAAGATGGATTTTATGCTGGTAATATTCATGGCAAATGTCTGTTTAACCCCTTCGCTTTTACAGTTTGTAGATTAATGTTCCGCTGCGCACGGGATCAGGGAGGAAATGGTAAAGTGATACTAGAGCAGGGGTGGCTAACCTGTGCCTCTCCAGCTGTTGTGGAACTACATTTCCCATGAGGCATTGCAAAGATGGGAAGTTACTGACTTGCAGAGGCATGATGGAACTTGTAGTCCTGCAGCAGCTGGAGAGCCGCAGGTTGGCCACCCCTGTACTAGAGGCTTTTTTTTTTTAAATAACAAACATATTATACTTACCTGCTCTGTGCAAGTGTTTTGCACAGAGCAACCCCAATCCTCCTCTTCTCGGGTCCCCTGCTGGCATCCTGGACTGCTCCCCCCTGTCGAGTGCTTGCTCCAGAGCCCCGATCTGTGCGTCCATAAGACCCTCTGAACAGGGCTCAGCCCCACCTCAGCTACCTCCTCACTGGCTGTGATTGACAGCAGTGGAAGCCAATGGGGCCAATGAGGAAGCAGAACGCCAGGACAGCAGCCGCTCTTGTGCAC